>NC_061107.1:80359884-80399884 GCF_015104395.2 Macrobrachium nipponense | reverse complement strand
CGCTACTGCGAGTTTTTATCTTTGAGTGTCTGTTTCCAGAAGTTCTACTGAAATATCATAATCATATACTATGTTAATTTTATCATTTTGGGTGATTATTAATCCCTTACGTAACAAATCATATTAAACAGTGAATATGCGTTTACGCAGTGGACGTCTGTATTTATACAGATGCATGGATAGGGTCGTTAAGCACCGTAGTGATTAGAAAACACACAAAAAACAAGTGGAACACCCGTACAAATCTATATAAATTAGAGGTAACACTATTTCGGGTCATGACAATAAATGCTCCTTTGCAAGTCCCGATCGCAGTTTTAGCCTTGAGTTTTTTTGAGTTATATAAAATATCGAACCTCAATGACTCAACTCAACTTTAAAAATATGGCTGGATTGCAAGGAATAACATGTCTGTAAAAAACTTTCATCAGGCTAAATACGCTGACCAGGATCCCTCACTATTTCAAATTTTAGCAAAGAATGAAGTACAAGCAGTTAATATTGTATGCAGTAGTGATAACTTGTCTTATTAGTAATCGCTCAGTTCCTAATAGTTTGTCATTCATTGCTTTATACGTAACCAGCAACATAATGCTAAAAACACACAATACGTTGCCGATGGTAATAAAGAGAAGGATCCTAATTATTACAAAAAGAAATAGAAACAGTAGCCCGTTCAGAATCAAACAAGCAAACTCGGTGACTGTGTCACCTAGTCAAGCGGTCAAGGTTAGTCAGATCTGCCGAAGTGTTCAAAGCAAAGCAAATTCCACACAATAAGCGACTCTAGCAGAGTGGGGAAAAGCGATGTTGGTTCATACATACCGATATTTTCTTTTGAATTAAAAAGGATTTTTCCTATGAAACACACGACCGTATAAAGTAATCAGAGCAGGTTTTCGTTTTAAATTTTAATACATTAAGTTTATAATAAATACTGGTGGATTAAGCCCAACTGTACGCGCCGTAAAAATTAGAATATCTTGTTTTATTTCTTTAGTAAACGTAAGATCCTGTATTTACGGACTCACTGTCTGTTGTTCGAACTTCCCTAATGAGAAGTCCGGATAAGCGAGCGCTTACAGATACCTCTATAGTTATAAAAAACGTTGATCTGTATGTAGTGTAATTGTAAGATCCATCTAGGGGCATAACAAAATATTATCTTACATCCTGCAAAATAAGGCGTGTTTATCAAAGGAAAATCCTATAAACTTCAAACATATTAAAATCTGTTTGAACAAAAATGAGACAGTTAATCAAATAATAACTTATATAAAGGAACTATCATTTGTCTCATAAATCGTAACATTGTTCAAATGACCCAACAGAATTCTCCCACAACCGCAGTCGTACTTTGCACGCAAAATCTCGAGAAGCATGCACCCTCGAATGTCTTAGTGCGTGTAAAAAGACTTTTGCTGGGAAATGAAATTTTAATCCTTCCCGACACTCTGAAATATAACGATATCCGCGAACAAAGCCCTAAAAGTATACATATCGTGGATACGGAAGTTATAAATATCGCATTTTTTTATTGTTGCTAATTTTTAATCACGCCCAACCAGTCGTGGATGAATCTCTCTGATAATCTATCTAAAGTAATATCCGTAAAGTCATTCAAGCAGAGGTGATTCAGCTGAATTTTTTTTTATCTTCTACCTGAATACCAGGAAGTTTCTCCACTAGCGAGTGATCTCTGGGAGAAAAACGGATGTCATTGAAAACAAAACACGGTCTAAGGACAAACATAAAGCTATTTACGTACCTTCGTATAGATTCTCAATGAAATTTCAAAATAGAGATAAATGACGAAGTTGAAAAATGTTAGTAATAGGAGCCATTAGGAAATCAAATAAGCCCATATAATTTTTCCCTCAAACGTCATGCCATAAAAGATCGGACTTGGCGTATCTGCGCAGATTACTGTCGCTTAAACAAGGAAACGACTCCCGATAATTTCCAGTGCGATGTACCGACGACATCTTATCTCTGTTAGGTTAGAATAATTTTTTTTTCACCTACTTGGACTTACTTAAAGGCTTTTACCTGATACCATTACCTAAGTGATTGTACCTCATATACCGTTTTCAGCACATCAGGGACATTATCAATTTTTACGTATGCCTCCGGCTTACGTTGCACCCCAATTATAATATAGTGTTTGGAGACTTTTAGGGGATAACCTACATGCCTATATGGATGATCTTGTAATCTTTTCTAATACCTTAGAAGTACATTCACATAAAGTAGAGCTAGTGCTACAGAGACAAAGACAAATAATCTCAGAGTAACATATCTAAATGAGAGTTTTTTAAAACCGAACATGTTTATCTAGGTTTTATGTGTCTGGTCAAGGTCTTAAAAGTAGTCCATGGTAAGGTGTCGGCTATTCATAACTTTCCGGTACTTATTAACGTAAAAGGGGATACAGCACTTTTGCGCTTTAGTGGGTATTACAATCGTATGTAAATATGTAACTCTTCAATCATGACAGCTCCTTTAACAGATCTTACGAAGAAGAGCGTAGATTTATTATGGTCTAAAAAGCATCAACAGGCGTTCGATATCTTAAAAACGGAATAATGCAGCTCACTTAACTTAAAAAATCCCTGATTTAAATAAGGATTTTTTTTATTGCAACAGACGCCTCAGACCAAGGGGTAAGAGGGATACTACTTCAGTAATATGATAAACAGTTCTTTGCCTATAGCTTTTATTCACGTAAACTAAAGCCCTCTGAAAGTAAATATGCAGTAATAAGCAAGGAAGGGCTAGGTATCTTTAACTCACTAGTACATTTTAAGTTCATAATCTATGGCTATCCTGATAAAGTCCTTACTGAACATGAGTCCTTTACCGAGTTTTTCAAAGGCTTTAATCACAGTCCAAAAGGAACTCGGTGACAAATGATCATTCAGGTCTTTGGAGCCAAGTTAAGATATCTACCTGGGAAAGCAATTATCATAGCTGACGCATTATCCCGCAATCCCGCACCATACCGCAAAGAACCATTAATTAGACTAAAAAATATAGAAACATCCGTACCTATTGTTAAAACCGTATCTAAACAAGAAAATTCCTTAACCCAAGAGATCGCGAGCATTGAATATCTGGGTCGGAGCGCAGAACTGTTACAAACTGAACAAAGCAAGAGTCAGCAGCAATAAGCAAAATAATAAACTCTTCGAACGAAACAGGGTCAGCGGCTAAGCAAAAACAATACACACTTCGAGCAGAAACCCTAAAGCAAAAGTATACTTAAGGTATGTGTATCAGAATAATGTAATCAAATGTAATATTATATGTAGGTCTGTGACGAGGAAAACCCGAAGAACACAGCAGATGACTAACGACCAGGTAGTAGTAATAATCTCTTTCATACCAATCGTCATAAACTGGTTGCATTCCGTCATCCAGGTATACCATAGTATGTCACAGAAAGCCAAATCACTATTTTACTGGCCTACAATGCTTACAGATATAAAAAGCACATAACTAATTGTAACATGTGTCATGAAAACAAGGGATACACTAAGACACCTGTCAGTTTAGGAGCCTATCCTGTGCCAAATCAATCCTTGAAAGAATATACGTAGAATTATTAACAGAATTACGAGTCTGACAGAGGGAATAAACACTTCTTAGTGTTAATAGTTCCTTGACACGTTATATAGAATTAATAGCACTAAAAACAAACACCGCAATTGAGTGCGTTACGAATATTTATGAGTGCTAAATCAGTAAATATGGAATTCAACACATAATAATCTGTGACTCGGGTGGTGTAAATCAATAATAATCTCCTTAACACGTTGTGTGAATTCCTATCCATTAAGAAAACCAATTAATATATTTGATCACCCAGAGTCAATCGGTTTTGGTAGAATAACGGATAATTAAATAGGAAGTGTCAATGTCTTACGAGTTACAACTCGTGATATTGGATCCGACCGGATTATAGCGGTTCTCGCGGTTTTAAATACCTTTATCCTTCATATCTCGATCTGTAGAAATGATGCCGCAAGTAGCCTTATACGGTACGCCGCTAGAACACTTTTCCACATATTCAAGCCAACCATTATAATTTATCAAATATATATAAAAGAAAGATATAAATAAAATATATAAAAAAAATAAAATAAATATGGATACAAGTGGAGTCAATATAATACACTCCGTAAGAAGTCGGAAGGGTTACAAATTATAATAAAAAAGGAATCACGATAAAATCAATAAGCAAAACGTAACCATAGATAATTAAATATCCAAATATATATGCGTAAAGATTTGAACTCTAACTTAACGCTTTAGTAATGACAAATAAGCTAAAAGTTCAAACACATATCCAAAATCTACTGACATATTGTCTGTCCCGGTGATTTATATTCGTAGTCAATGAAAAAAAAAATATAATAATAATAAATAAATAAATAAATAAATAAAATAAAATAAAAGAGATTTTAAAGTCAGGAAGTCTAGAAGTGAAAATGTTATCTATGAAATAATCCTATATGAATCTTATACAGGGCTAATAATATATATAGAATTTGTATGGAAACCTTTTTTCATTAATTTGAATAAGGAATATTTAATTTAACATAATTACAATTATGCAGATTTCCAGCATGAAACTAATATATTGTTCAATTTTGGTACTGTTTTTTTTCAGACATTCTTCTCATGTGGGTCGAGTATTAAAAAAACAAAAAATTTATCCTAAAGTCGTATCTCTTACAGCAAGTAACGTAACTCTTAGCTGGCTGAGAGCAATCTCCTGCCAAGTGACGACGTCATCATTGCCGTATCAGCATTTGTTCCTTTTAACCTCAATAATCTGCTTACACAGGCTTCATCTCACGCTTGCAAAAGCAGATTGACTGGAGAAAGGAATGCTTAGCCCGAACTTCTCATGGGCAAGGCAGACATGTCTATCCGTATGCGCAATGCAACTTTAGCTAAGGACTTGCAATCATTTTAAAATTAATAAACAAAATAAGGAAATAGAATTTCTATAACATCAAAATGAATTAATTTTTTCTGAACCTCATAGACAATTAGAGTCAATAATTCAGCTTATGACATGGGTAAACGGACATTTAGAATTATCAAGTTGTGGATAAGAAATATTTACTTGCAACATTAGCCTATTACAATTCAAGTAAATCACATTCATGGGAAAATGTCACATTTTCTTGGAAAACCCAAAGTTTATATAGAAATTAGTTACATAGTGGTTTTTTTTCGTTGCATCTCCTACCTATTAATAATGTTTTAAAAGTTAACCTCAGAGGATGCGCACGAGAAAATTGAATATGAAACTTTTGTTGGTTAGGGGCACATAGAATCATGATTAATATTCTCTTTGACTCTTATGTTGCCTGGCAATCTTACAAATAGCTCCGTTTTCCACTTCTTTGTCCTAGTATTTACTACCAGTAATATCGAATTTTCTTTGGGATTTGTATTGATATCTGTTTATTTGTTAATTAATTGGATGGATTTTTTACCAGTCATCATAGACCTGGATAGGTTTCACTCATTGTTAATGCCATGGATAAAAAAGTTTGTACAGCTGACTCTTTTGAATTCCAATATATCAGCGAATTCATGTGGGTTAAGTCTGGTCTAAATGGCTCTCTTCCCTCCCCTGTATTTGGATGTTGTCTGAATTTACTTTGCCCTTGTGACAAGTATAATTTCACTTGCAGGCTGATTAATGGAACCTGGTTACAGTATCCTGCAGTACGAGAGTTTCACATCGCAACTTCAAAAAATCGTTCGTCGCAGCGGACGACTACAGTCAAGTAACAACCGCCTACAATGTGAAAGGAATTTCATGGACTTCTTCGACCGACACCGTATCTCGTCGTTAATCTCGTTTTCATGCGGAACGCTCCAGCGGCTGTCGGAATTCGACTACAAAAGGGACATACTTCCGACAATTACGACCCGAAGGATATTCAACTCTACTTTGCTGGCGAAGGACTCGTGCTGGGGATGTTTTTTTTATTCATCGCGAACGTAATCGTGTAGCTTAGGATGCAGAGAATAAGTATGAGCGCAAAAATAGAACGTTGGACCCGCCCAGGCAAATTTTCCCCTTGTTTTAACCATTGAAAAGGCCGTTTCATTTGGCTAAAGGTGGTTGTCTGGAACTGTGTAATGGACGAAAAGTTGTTCGAAAGCTAGTTAAAAGTGAAGTAGTATAACCTCGGTCATGTATCCTATATATATAAAGTATCATGTATCCTATATCTATAAACGATCATAAATAACAGAATCGAAATATATTTTTTGCGTGTACGCAATAGGAATCTCTTATATAAATGATCATAAATAACAGAATCGAAATATATTTTTTGCGTGTACGCACTAGGAATCTATATATAAATGATCATAAATAACGGAATTGAAATATATCTTTGCGTGTACGCAATAGGAATCTATTTAAAGTGCACATATATTAATCATAATTATATGAATCCATATACATATGTATAAACAAATCAGGTAGCCTATAATCAATCTGTTACCTTTTATCTTACCAATAATCTGCAGTTATATATGAGTTAGTATATTGATTAATGAATCAGATATATAACATTTAGCATAAAAATCAACGAATCAATCAGCATAAACATTAATAATTTTATCAATTCATATATGAACTTTGTTATCAGTTAAAATATGATTTTTATCATGTTAATCTTCATTCTATGCAATTATCAGAGTACATTAGTATTTTCTGTAGCATATGTATCTTAATGAGATGAAGTGAAAAAAACTGTATCATTCTATATCACGTGATCACTATTATTTACAATATCATTGTTTTATATTTTATTACTTGAATCAATTCATGTACACCATGAATTTTTATTACTTATATATATATATATCCACATAGTGTCTGTATCACACTCCTATAAGTCAAATGCAAGTCAAGTTGAGTAATATTCAGTAGTTGGTTTTGGTAGCTGACCGAGCCTAATGTAAGTGTTTACATAATAAAATATGGAATGTTAGTCCATATATATAAAAGTCTAAAACTAAAGAGGTCAACCAGATTGCTTGCAGGAATGTGATCAGACTAGAGACGCTAAAGATGACGTATACAATAAAAGTAGGCTAAGATAACATGCCGTCACCTGTAGTCATTCAATTGTTTATAAACATTAGTCCAAGCTCCCTGCTTGAGACAACTACCCCGACCTATATGATTCAAACGGCCTACGTGATCTGTAGCGTGTCTCATTTGATTGTGTGTTCGTATGAAACTATGTCATCTGATAGTATGTTCATATGTTCGAACTACTGTCTGTTCCTTCATAACTTGTAACGGAGATGGTAGACAGGCAGGACAGAGTGAGCTAATCGTCTTTAGAAGACCTGTACCTCTTTACCTAAGCTTTATCATGTAGAGGAATAGGATTAGCCATCATCATTGGCAGAAGCGATCAAGCTATCGTTATTAGAAGACTTGTACAATCATATCTGATCTTCACCATGTAAAACTTCAGAAGAATATATAATATCTTAGTGTTTTCTACAAGAACCTCACCGAACCATGAGTTTAACACATCGTCGTAAAGATAATACCGACTTCGTAAGTGATCTACAAAACCCCAGACACTCCATTGAAGATGGAAGTGCAATACCAACCGACTTAGCGTATAGATTATCGCTAGTCTAACATTACCTCATAGGGCGCCTTATCATACAAGGCACAAGCCCTAATACATACGCATTAAGCTACAAATGTCTTTCAATATCTAATTCGCTCTACCTTCGGTTAACATATGAAAATATATCAATTCCGAGGTAGAGCGAATTAGATATTAAAGGACATGTGTAGCTTCATGCGTATATATGAATCACAGTGATATGATAACTCATATATATACATATGTATGTATATATGTAATTAATTATATATGTACGATGCACATGCATATACATAAATAGGTATGTTTTTATATGGATTCATAAGGCGCATGACCGTCACTTCGAACGGCTTTTGTTGTTGTTCCAAAAACTCTGGCCAGGAATGGCGCCAGAGCTAAAAACGAACAACCCACCCCCCGGCACCCCCCGGTCGTCCTCCTCCTCCTCCTCCTCCTCCTCCTCGATCCTCAGCTCCTGTCAGAAGGTTTATTTAAATTCTTCAGAATCTTTCCGCATCGCATTCACTCGGGATGACAGGCGTCTTTCGTAATTAGGTGACGTCCTGAATATGTCTTCTTTCTTTCCCACTTAATTCTTAATTGTGGAGCATGACGGGACGGCCGGCTGAGTGACCTTCCTGGGGCTGGGGTCAGAGGAAAGCTGGAAAATTAATGAAGAGAGGAGTGTCATCATAGACGCAAAGCGTGGTAGGAAAAACTCCATAGCTCGGCAGGAGATGGGAAGAAACGTCAGTAAACTACCTAATCTGCGGTTTTACGTTCTTCCCACAGAGTAAATGTGGGAAGAGGTACATGTCGGGTGTTACCATCACATCTACGATGGAGTAAGATTGAGAAACTCTCCCTTTCAAACGTTTTCCTTTGCCTACTTTAAAACTATGCAGTTGCCCACGGCACTAGCAACTTGATGTTAATACGCTTTCCAAGCCAGAAAGAATGGGAGAGGACAAATAATAACTGAGCCTAACCAAGATCCTTGAAACTAAAAGATGATCACATTCAGGGAAAATGAAAGATGGGAGAGAATTCCACAACTTGGCAGCATCAGCTGGAGATAGGCGGAAGATATAAACTTTTGGTGAATTGAATGAGGATATGAATTCACGGTATCATCCGCAACACCAAGTCTTTCAGCAGTTTCCTCCGAACAAGAGTCGAATGAAAAGGTTGAAGAAGTAACGTGAACTAGTTGAGTTCACTATAGAATTCAGACGAAAATGCCAAGCGCTGGGACCTACGAGGTCATTCAGCGCTGAAATGGAAATTGACAGTAAAAGGTTTGAAAGGTGTAACAGGAGGAAAACCTCAAAGCAGTTTGCACAATGAATAAAGTGTTAGGAGAGGGTTGAAAGTAAGATGGAAGAACGAGAATATAAAAGGAGGTACAGTAAAAGGAACGAAAGCGGTTGCAGCTAGGGGGCCGAAGGCACGCTGCAAAGAACCTTAAGCAATGCCTACAGTGCACAGCATGAGATCCACTGACGGTACTACTCCCCTACGGGATGGCGAAACCTGAGGAAAAGGGGTGCTTTAAGACCGTATCCTGAGGAAATCACCTGAGGATTACTTTGAGCATAAGAGAAAGATAAAATATAGGTGGTGTCAGCAATAACTGACATAAGGCCTAAGTTACAAAGATTATTTACAGAGCAGAAGGAACAAACCATAAGCGGGGAGTTTGCCTCACACAAAATACGCCATGTGATCTAATATGTCTTAAGGATATTGCATGAGACAGCGAAAACCTCTCGGATTCCTAACAAAAATTAAAACACTAGTCTGAGTGACTATAGCAGATTCACATCACTCGTGCATTTGATGTCTAGGCCAGTCCCTTACGACGCTCCTGATTGGCTGTTGATAAGCCAGTCGAAAGACGTATCCCTCAGGAGAAGTGGAACATACATCCTGCGTATGTGAACTCTCACGAGAGTTGGCTTATCAACAGCCAATCAGGAGCGTCGTAAGGGACTGGCCTAGAACATCAGATGCACGGTTGATGTGAATCTACTATAAGCCAGCCGATGCGAACACCAACGCCAAGGTTGAACAGTCACTCCTCTGACACAACAGCATTTCAATTATCCTCATACTGTGCATACTGTTCATGCCGGACGTGGTTCATCGAGTACATATGCTCATACTTACATATACCCTCCCCTCCCCGGCTCCCCTCCCAAACACACAACCCCATATCAAATACCTCCCAGTCCCCTTTGGCCTCCGCCCCCCATCCTTCGCATACCCGGCGAATCTCATTAAGCACATAACTTTCAACCTTGACCAAGTCCATGTCGTCAATGAGAAGAAAAAAAAAAGCTACAGTGGACGATCGAATCTCAATGAGAAACGCTGATTAGGCAACCAGGTTTGCAGGCTCATTATCCTCGCGTTTTATGGCTTTCGCTCGCTGATTTGGAGACGTCGCTTTATATGAAGGTCGGAGGAAACGCTAAAAACGAAAAAAAGAGAGAGAAAAAAAAAAAAAAAAAACAAAAAAAAAAAAAAGGGGGGTGGGGGGGTGGGGGGGGGGGGGGGGGGGAAGGTTTGCCTTCCGGGAACGAGCCGGGTTTCCGTCCGCTCGAATCCGCGTCGACGATGATTTATCGACGCCGTTGTTCGGGAACCGTTCGATATTCGGTGTTTGGCCAGTTCCTCTTTTCTTTCAGGGTTACGCCCTACTATTTTCGCCCCTTCTTCATTAAAGCCTTTCGTGCCAATCCGTCGTCGTCAGCGCCGGCGGCGGCCTTGGCATCATCAGATGCCATGGGAATGTAACCATGAAACGTCAGTACTATCGCCATTCGTGTTTGAATGAACGTCTAAGACAAAAATGATGTCTCCCTCATTCGATTTTTTTCTTATTGCTCCAAAAGAAATTCTGTCTTCGTCTCTGTTTTCATTTAACCTGCTTCCTTCAATAAACCTCCTCTCCTGTTGATCTCTTAATCACCTCCAATAACCAATTGGCCATTAATGGAATTTAATTACAATTCATCCGTCTATTTCATATATTCAGCTGTAAATGTCCGCCCTCGTTTAAAGCGTATTTTATTCCCTGATACGACTAGTTTTAACTTTTACACATTTATAGAAAACGAGAACATGCGCATTTCCAATCCCGCTGGAGACTCACTGTCAATTTAGGATATATTTGATAAGTTGATAACGTGACCCCCCATTAAATAAATATGTATTAAAAATAAACACTGAACACGTAACAACAGCAAGAAATAATACGTTATCCTGACGAAGGAAGAGAGTAGCGCAACGTTCAATAGCCTCCTTCCCAACCCAACCCAACCCATCCAGGAGCCCTGCAATATTAACCCCTAGCGTGACGAAAGGTCATTCCATGACCTCCAATACCCTTAAGTAAAGTCATGCGACAACATCCATTAGACATTAGAGGGTTTCATGTGGCCAAGACCCACATATTCCCTAATTGGCTTTGAGTCATAGACACAGCCAGCAGGGCGTATTTTGTCCATTATGGCTTGATAATGATTGTATCTCGATTTTTTTTTAATCTAGTTTATAATCTTAGGATGATTTTGCCCTGATCTGAGGTAAAGTGAGGTAGAATTAAATGGGTTATTCGACAGAACAAAAGGGAGGCGATTATATATATATATATATATATATATATATATATATATATATATATATATATATATATATATATAGTATACTACTGCACAATAAATAAAGCAAATTGAAATTCGCAACCCTATCATTTCATCAGCTATCTAATTTCCACAGATGCAGGTACAATTACGAAACACAGCACAAGAAAGCTATCTGTATGTCTGACCTATCTTCTATGTCTATCAATGTCTATCACCTCCCAAATTAGTCTTTATGGTGCATTGCATTCATGTACTTATGTATATTTATGTGTATTTATATATATACATATACATATTATATATATATGTATATTTATATATATATATGTTATTTATAGATATATGTATATTTATAGATACATATATATATATATATATATATATATATATATATATATATATATATATATATATATATATATATAGAGAGAGAGAGAGAGAGAGAGAGAGAGAGAGAAGAGAGAGAGAGAGAGAGAGACTCACTACTAGTCACATTCACATGTTATACATGTACGATTAGAATTAAATTTTTTTTTTCATTTCTCAAACTTTTTAGATACGATTACCTATCTCTGCAAACTACAAATCCATATATTAGATTAGAAATAAAAGATGACCTTTACTTCTACAGTGGCATTCGAACCCAAGTTGGGATGTAAAAGCGCAGAGACCACTTAGTCAGGTCATCCGTACACGTCTCTGCCGAATTCTGATACATTTGACTAATGCTGGATTATGACAATCCTCACCATCGTAATTGTTTCAAGAGTTTTGGTTTATAGGCTCATGAATATATATATATATATATATATATATATATATATATATATATATATATGTGTGTGTGTGTGTGTGTATGTATGGTGTGTGTGTATTGACAGATAGACAGGCATACTACAGAACTCAAATGCTACCGGAACATGACAGAATCATTTCCATACCATTCAACAACAAAAATGACTACACGACAATACATACATACATACTATATATATATATATATATATATATATATATATATATATATATACAATATATATATACACGACACTAATGAACTGTGCGCTGTCTATTAATAGAGAAGAAAATCTCTGTATAAATGAGGATTATTTGGTTTGCCGGTGGCTTAAAATAGCAAAGGAAAAAATGTGGGAGGGGATTCATACGAAAAATGTCGAGGGAAAGTGGTTGGGCGGTAGTGGGGGCGGGGGGGTTGAGATGGAGGAAGAGGAGATTCAAACTTACAGAAATCACAAGAGAAAGACGATGGGAAAGGAGTGGGAGGTAAATATGAGGAGCCGGTAATACTGCAACGGCTCGTAGCATATTTTGTAGACGTTTTCCGCCAAATACACTTGAATTTGAACGACGTGTGAAAAGAAAAAAAAAAACTTCACCTCGGCAGGATTCGAACCTTTTATTCTTGCTTTTATTGGCCCCTCTTGCTTTATAAGTAAATCATCAACTCCGCCTCTGATTCCTCAGTCCTTGAAGAACAAGGGGTGATCCGACCTCCAGCTTACTTGAGGCGTGTGCCAAAATCTAGGGTCAAATGGCGCGTTGTTTCACCAACGAAAATTAAAGTAAATACGTATATTCTATTAGAAGTTATTGTTCTGTGCTGTTCAACATGCACATCATTTTATATTTTTAAATTTTCATTCTAATAAATAAATCATGAATGTTATATCCTAAAATTCCTGTATCTTCAACTCAATGCAAAGCATCTTTTTCAGACCTTTTTAGACTTTTCCATAGACCTTTCCTACCCTTCTAATGAAAACAACAACAGCAATAACAACAAAGTAGTTTGTAGGCTTACTCCCAGAGTAAGTAAGAAAAAAAATTAAATCCTCCCCGACAGGATTCGAACCTTTTATTCTCGCTCTCTCATTAGCCCCTCTCGCTTCGTACGTTTATCATCAACTCTGCTTCTGGTTCCTCTGTTCTTGAATAAGAAATAAAAAGAAGGTCGAGGAAAATGAATGCCCAGAAAAAAAAAATCCATTGGCTCATTAAAGATTTGCCCGACGGGGGTCAGGGACGGTTGTTATTATGCCAGCGAGGTCATCGCCTCAGGGCACGATTCTTGAGTCATAATAATGGTCTGGATATTTTTCCGATCATTTGAGTGTCGAAGAGGAAGAAGGATCCTGTGACAGAGTGAGAGACTTTGGAATCATGAGGCATCTTTGTTTATGCTCTATCTAGCGCCCTTCACTTGCCCAGACAGGAGGAGGAGGAGGAGGAGGAGGAGGAGGAGGAGGAGGAGAAAAGGGGAAGGAATGGAGGACCTCTGGCGCTTACCATGATGGACGAAGTCATAAGAACGTCGGAACACAGAAGCACGAAGCGAATTCCTGAGAGCTCTCGGTATTAGTCACGCGTCATTTCAGAGTGAATAGTCTTGCAACTAGAAATTTATAGGTAGATAATGTTATATCGATAATTATGGTTGCGTTCTGTTATACATCCGAATTTCGGTACTAGTTAATTAATACAATAATGGTTGATACATAAACCTGACTGTATAAACGACTGCCATGGAGACACTGCGGAATTGCCTCTTCTTGGGTATTTTTCATAACCTTAATAACTCGTACATCGACAGTTGACAGAATCATGTACACTTTGGGTATGTCTGAGAGAATATAACTTTGGCATAGCTAGTGATAAGTACGGTGAGGTTTCCATTACGTAGGTTAGTAGATTCAAACCGAGCAAGTTTCAAAACAGGTGATTGTAACATTTATTTGTTTACGTGCTCATTACAAAAGACATGATGGTATTATATCTCAATTATAAAGATAGAAACCAGAGCATAAAATATAATATATATATATATATATATATATATATATATATATATATATATATATATATATATATATATATATATATATATATATATATATATATATATACTATATATATATGTGTGTGTGTCTGTCCCTAATCTATCCCTAGCTATAACACAATCACTCATTCATGTGCTTTGTAATCTGCTTCAATATTGGGCTTGAAGCTGATTATACTGTCTGAGGCTTAAGAGAGGAATTTGCAAACTCACTCTCTCTCTCTCTCTCTCTCTCTCTCTCTCTCTCTCTCTCTCTCCTCTCTCTTTACTTCATATTGGAAATAATATTCGAAGTTGCAGAACGGAAATACTTTTCTATTAAAATCCACCTGACATTTAAAATAAAAAAAATAAATTAGAAATAGGTGGACGAATAATATGAGTGGATGACTGGTGATTGACGGGTTAAGCTGGACGCGTGGATGATATAGACAAGTGGTTACATGACTAATACGCAAAATACGAGAATACTCCGATGAATCTTATCCATTACAGCGTTTCGAGTTTGGCTTCGTGTCAGACCAGAAAAAAATAGATTGTTAAAAAAAAAAAAATACGATTGCGTCGTCCCGCTGCCAAGTTAATTTCAAGAAACAATACAGAGAGAGAGAGAGAGAGAGAGAGAGAGAGAGAGAGAGAGAGAAGATCCCGCGTCGGCAGGGCCAGATTAGCAAGACTTTAATTTAGGAGTGTCAAGCATCAACAATAGAACGCCCCCTTATCTATCTTTCACTTTAATGCTTACACTTGTTTTAATTCTTCGCCCAGTATTTCCAAGCACAAGCCAGCCACCCACGCACACCCACCCTCCCTCCCTTTCTCCCCAACCCCACCCCACCCCCCCCCTTCCCTCCCTCCCCATCCCCACAAAAAACGAAAATAAAAATTAATTTTTTCGCCTCCGCCCGAGATTATTTCTTCGTTTCTGTCATCTAGATAACCAGCTTTTGGTGAACACTGGAGCTGGGCGAATTTCCGTAGTTGCATGGCTGTGGTTACAATCGTAAATAAGGTTTTTTTTTTTATTAATCTCTCTACTTAGTTATTCAGATTTTAAAACGTGGATAATGTTATCAGGACATTCGTACAAACCGCGTTTCATTGACACTATAACTGTTTGGTATGTTGTGCAATTTGAACGTCAAAAGTTCAAGCGAAAATACGGGACATTACTACCCTAAAAAAGTTCTTGTACTTTTAATAAGTTAGTTGTGTGTTTCCTGTTTATTTATATCACTATACTGAAGATTTTTAGAACGTCAAAAGTTCAAGCGAAGATACGGGACATTACTACCCTAAAAAAAAATGTTCGTACTTTTAATATGTTAGTGGTGTGTTTCCTGTTTATTTTTACTAATATATTGTTGATTTTTAAAATTATTTTTCTTTTTTTTTTTAATAATTTTGTAAATAATTTTTTTAAATATCTGATCTATTCTTTCTGTATTTCCTATCATCTTCTGTCACTGCTTTCAAATGAACATTATATTCTTCGGATGCTTCAATTTCAACGTAATGGCCCTGTAGGTTTGTTCCATATGAGTAGGGGCTTATCTTCTGAATAATAATAATAATAATAATAATAATAATAATAATAATAATAATAATAATAATAATAATAATAATAATAATAATAAAGAAAATGCCAAACAGGAAAGCCCCAGGTCCCGATGAAGTCCATGGATACTGGCTCAAAAACTTCAAGGCCCTACACCCACGAATAGCAGAACAACTCTACCATAGTATCTCAAATCACCATGCACCAAAATGGATGACCACAGGAAGAACATCCTTAGTACAAAAAGACCAGAGTAAGGGAAATATAGCCAGTAACTACAGGCCTATCACCAGCTTACCAATAATGTGGAAGTTACTAACAGGTATCATCAGTGAAAGGCTATACAACTACCTAGAGGAGACAAACACCATCCCCCACCAACAGAAAGGCTGCAGAATGAAGTGTAGGGACACAAAAAACCAGCTCTTGATAGACAAAATGGTAAGGAAGAACAGTAGGAAAAGGAAAACCAACCTAAGCATGGCATGGATAGACTATAAGAAAGCCTTCGACATGATACCACACACTTGGCTAATAGAATGCCTGAAAATATATGGGGCAGAGGAAAACACCATCAGCTTCCTCAAAAATACAATGCGCAACTGGAATACAATTCTTACAAGCTCTGGAATAAGACTAGCAGAGGTTAATATCAGGAGAGGGATCTTCCAGGGCGACTCACTGTCCCCACTACTCTTCGTAGTAGCCATGATCCCATGACAAAAGTACTACAGAAGATGGATGCCCGGTACCAACTCAAGAAAAGAGGCAACAAAATCAACCATCTGATGTTCATTGACGACATCAAGCTGTATGGTAAGAGCATCAAGGAAATAGATACCATAATACAGACTGTAAGGATTGTATCTGGGGACATCACGATGGAGTTTGGAATAGAAAAATGCACCTTAGTCAACATACAAAAAGGCAAAGTAATAAGAACTGAAGGGATAAAGCTACCAGATGGGAGCAGCATCAAACACATAGATGAGACTGGATATAAATACCTGGGAATAATGGAAGGAGGCGATATAAAACACCAAGAGATGAAGGACACGATCAGGAAAGAATATATGCAGAGACTCAAGGCGATACTCAAGTCAAAACTCAACGCCGGAAATATGATAAAAGCCATAAACACATGGACAGTGCCAGTAATCAGATACAGCGCAGGAATAGTCGAATGGACGAAGGCAGAACTCCACAGCATAGACCAGAAAACCAGGGAAAATATGACAATACACAAAGCACTACACCCTAGAGCAAATATGGACAGACTATACATAACACGAAAGGAAGGAGGGAGAGGACTACTAAGTATAGAGGACTGCGTCAACATCGAGAACAGAGCAATGGAGCAATATCTGAAAACCAGTGAAGACAAGTGGCTAAAGAGTGCATGGGAAGAAGGACTAATAAAAGTAGACGAAGACCCAGAAATATACAGAGACAGAAGAATGACAAACAGAACAGAGGACTGGCACAACAAACCAATGCACGGACAATACATGAGACAGACTAAAGAACTAGCCAGCGATGACACATGGCAATGGCTACAGAGGGGAGAGCTCAGGAAGGAAACTGAAGGAATGATAACAGCGGCACAAGATCAGGCCCTAAGAACCAGATATGTTCAAAGAACGATAGACGGAAATAACATCTCTCCCATATGTAGGAAGTGCAATACGAAAAATGAAACCATAAACCACATAGCAAGTGAATGCCCGGCACTTGCACAGAACCAGTACAAAAAGAGGCAAGATTCAGTGGCAAAAGCACTCCACTAGAGCCTGTGCAAGAAACATCAGCTACCTTGCAGTAATAACGATCCGGCAAAGATCCTCTGGGACTATGGTATCAGAACAGATAGGGTGATACGTGCAAATAGACCAGACGTGACGTTGATTGACAAAGTCAAGAAGAAAGTATTACTCATTGATGTCGCAATACCATGGGACATCAGAGTTGAAGAGAAAGAAAGGGAAAAAATGGATAAGTATTAAGATCTGAAAATAGAAATAAGAAGGATATGGGATATGCCAGTGGAAATTGTACCCATAATCATAGGAGCACTAGGCACGATCCCAAGATCCCTGAAAAGGAATCTAGAAAAACTAGACGCTGAAGTAGCTCCAGGACTCATGCAGAAGTGTGTGATCCTAGAAACGGCGCACATAGTAAGAAAAGTGATGGACACCTAAGGGGGCAGGATGCAACCCGGAACCCCACACTATAAATAGCACCCAGTCGAATTGGAGGACTGTAAAAAAAAAAAATAATAAAAAAATAATAATAATAATAATAATATGTTTTATTAAAAGTAATTGCTGCCTCAATTACTTTTAATAAAACATGTTTAAAAGAGGGTTTACTTCCAGCATACAACAACAACAATAATAATAATAATAATAATAATAATAATAATAATAATAATAATAATAATAATAATAATAATAATAATAATAATAAACAGCTGCAAACACGCATTAGACTCTTTACTACGGGTTTTTCACTTCTGAAAACATCCATTGGAAATTGGGAATAATACGTAGGAACTGTTACCCCAAGTCAGGATTCCAACCTTTGTTACGAAGAACAGACGTCCTACACAAAACCACCCACGCAACTATGAAGTGTCCTTGTAATTCGTGAATGCCGGCGCCCTTAAAGCAACGTAATGAGGAATACAAGATAGGAGTTTCTATTTATATGTTTATTCGTGTACGATTGCCGCTGGTGCAGACTTGTTCTACATTCTGTATACTGTTTGCTAGAATTAGTTAATGCCTGCCCACACTAGGAGTATTAAGTTCTGTTTATGGTTCTACGAGGTTGTGAGTGCATACATAATATATAATATAATATATATATATATATATATATATATATATACTTACTCTATATATAAACATACATATATATGTATGTATATATACGTATATATATGCCTAATTATATTTATACACACAACATTGTACAACCATATACAAACTTTACACACACACACACACACACACACACACACACACACATATATATATATATATATATATATATATATATATATATATATATATATATATATATATATATATATATATATATACAACCTTGTAGATCTAGAACCATAAACAAACTTTATATATAATATATATATATATATATATATATATATATATATTATATATATATATATATATATAAATAATATATATATATGGGTGTATATATACACACACAATATATATATATATATACAATATTAGATAGATACCACCTGAGACTATAAACTTTATATTTTTTCTGGCATGGACATGCGTCAACTGATATAGTATATCATAGACCGAGCTGCTGCTAGCCTACGCATTGAATAATGTACCTGATAACTAGCGGACTTTGGTGTGTCGCAGACACGGGGGGGGAGAGAAGGTGAAACCTGGGCAACTAAGTACCTCATTCCCATTTGGGAAAAAAGAATAGCCCATACAAAAAAATAAATAAATAAATAAAAATCCCAGTGCCATTCTTATAGGGAGGCAAATTGCCAAGTCAAATAGGCGCACGTGAATTCATTTCCAAGAGCCATTGTCGTTCCAGAATGATTCCAGTTCCATGATGATTCCAGTTCCAGGACGATTCCAGTTCCAGAATGATCCCAGGTTGGGCAGCCGCCGCTAAATCGACTCCCTATCTTTCCATTCAAAATGAAAAAAACGTGGATATTCACCCTCACAGGATATATTAAAGTCCCTCTTATGAAGGTGGACTGTTTTTACGGTGTAGTGTTTTGTGTCTAACATGCAGTTCAGTCTACCTGGAATCTACCAGTTTTTTTTAATAAGAATCTCCTGGAAGTTATTAACGTTACGTATCACAATGACAATCACATTAAAGGAAAGAATTCGGAATCGCACAGAATCACCATTCTATGTAACGGCACCTCCGACTGGTAGCAGCACTTAATACCCGCAGACGTAATATTCCAATAACCAAGTTAATGAAGGAAATTGCGTTTTGGGTAAAAGTAAAATCACACGGCACGAGGTTTATTGAATTACACGTCCATTTCCGCCATGTCAGAATTATGCGAAATGAAGTCAGATCAATGAAGAGTCAGGTCTGAGGACGTCGATACCGAGCGTCAAAAATCAAAGCGAAAGGTTAAGGTTGGTCTCAAAAATAAAGTCATATTCGACGATCAAATAACGAAGGCTTAATATCTACTCTCTTCTCAGAACAATTTGAACTGTATTTGGCATTCAGTGCAGACATCTTTATTGCTTATTTCTTTAAAAGACCCGATAGAATTGCTCACGCAGTTATGTGTTTCTATGCATGTATGGAATTATGGAATGGACACACACAATACATACTATAAATATATATAAATATAAATACATAATATAAATATTGTATATATATGTATATATATGTATATATTGTATATATATGTATATATATAGATATATATATATATATATATATATATATATATATATATATATATATATTTATATATATATATATATATATATAGTATACATATATACATATATATATATACTATATATATATATATATATATATATATATATATATATTACTTAATTATATATTGTACATGCGTATAAAACACACACGCACACATATATATATATTATATATATATATATATATATATATATATAGATAGATAGATAGATAGATAGAGATAGATAGATAGATAGATATATCCACTTCCAGGATACGGATGTCCCCCCCCCCCACAAAAAAAAAAAACAAAAAAAAAACAATTACAAGAACAGAAAAAATGTATGGCCAAAAAAAAAAAAAAAAAAAAAAAAAAAAAAAAAAAACAGGTTTAGCAGTCCACATATGATACACGAAGCTGTAAACGCTCACAAATCTCGAATCAACCTCACTGACTGAATGACTGACTCACTGAACGTTCCACCCGTCAGATTTCAACTATATATACTTCCTAAACTAAAGTACCTAACAAACAACATATCAACTTTAGAGTGAAAATCCTGTAATGCCTAAATCAGATGGCGGCTACTTGTTTGGTCAATCGCCGTTCCCCCACAATCCTATCTGAACTGGTCGATCGCCGTTCCCCCACAATCCTATTTGAACTGGTCGATCGCCGTTCCCTCACAATCCTGTTTGAACTGGTCGATCGCCGTTCCCCCACAATCCTGTTTGAACTGGTCGATAGCCGTTCCCTCCAATCCTATTTAAACAAACAAAAGCATGTAGTCATGTTTTATCATATTATGCCGCTATTTGAAATAATGTTACCCACGTAATAACAGGTGATTATGTGGTATGGTAGGTAGTAAAAGAGTTTCAGTCTTTAGAGCCGATCTCGGAGTCCAAAAAGTCTGGCCACCCCTCTCCTAAATGCTGCATAGCGCGCAAGCCGAAGTCAAGTTTCAAAATCACTCATATATGACACGAGTCTGACTCTGATGAATCAATTCAAATAGGTAAATTGGGGGACGCACTGTCTTTGCAACAAGTCCGAGGCAGGGGTTCTTAACATGGGATACCTATACCCCTGGCGGGTATAACAACCACATGCTGGGGGTATGGGACTTGATCTCTGCATATTTGTATGTATTTGATTTCAATGTGTCAATGTATGCATGGGTACATTTTGTAAATAAATTACTATATAAAACTATATGCTTTTGATTTTCTTGTTTGTTCTATTCCTAGCTATTCATACCTAGAGTATGAATTAAGAATATTAAGTTATATTGTTAACAAATAGGACTTAAGTTGACTTAAGCAAAGGGGGTATGGAACCATATTGGCCAATTCATTGGGGCGGGTGTCTGGAGCTGGAGTCATCCAAAGGTTAAAACCCCCTGGTCTAAGGTTAGCAAAATTGAAAATCAAGCCTTGACTCCTTTCTTCTCAACTTTCGTCAACTTTCTCCACCGCTTTCTTCAGTTATCTCCACCTTCTGACCCACACATACACTAACAACACACATCATCTCCTACAGACATGTGGCAATATCGGGAAATGTATTATCGAATAACTATAAGCATTAAATGCTTATAGTACTAAGACATCGCAACCTAATCATTATACTATCGATCAATTCAAAAGAGAAACTTCAGAATTCATTTATAATAATTACGTGACTTATTTTTCCCAGCAGGCCCGTATTCCAATCCGAATGAATGAATTAGTCGCTCGTTACGAACGCGACCATAATCACTCCGGAAATTAATACTGCACCGAACGGGGCCGATTCACTTGAACCAAATGGAATGCCATCGTTAAGGTGTATCCGGGTTTTTTTCTCTTTCCTAGATTCAATAGTACTCCAGGATTCTATTAAGTGTATCGCACATGAGAAGAGAGAGAGAGAGAGAGAGAGAGAGAGAGAAGAATGCTTGATTTAATCTGCTCCTAGCTGCTAGCACAATGGCTCGTACCCCATAAAGACGTCGTTTAGAACAGCTTGGAACTAAAGCATGCTGTATTCATACTCTATACGTAGAGAAATATGTATACATATGTATATACCAATATATATATAATATATATATATATATTATATATTATATATATATATATATACATATAGTGTGTGCGTGTGTGTATGGACTACTACCAGACTGAGTCTACAGAAAAAGCTTCAACTTTCTTCAGCTCAACCAAGAGACGAGCTCTACCCGGTCGTTAACACAGCTTTTCTTTCTCGAAAGTTGTTAACCGAGAGGGAAGTGGCATAATCTAAAAAAAATAAAATTAAATAAAAATGTACCATACGAGCGAGACAGCCATTAGACCTGCTGTCAAATTCTCACGCTGCTAAAGGAGTCTCTCTCTCTCTCTCTCTCTCTCTCTCTCTCCTCTCTCTCTCTCTCTCTACTTTTACTGAACAGGAACCAGGAAATTGTAACCAGCTTACATGGGAAGGAGCCTCGTGGCGTAATATTTCAGTGAACAGGCGCTAAACCTTCCCTGACAGGCCCGCCATAATCAAAGTTTTTTCTACGACCTAAATTACTTTTCAAATTCAGAGGGAAAATTAATCTCTGGGCAAATGAGACGTAAAATGAATCTCTCTTTACATATATTCAACAAAATTTCATCTGGAAACATGACACGGCCTAACGACAAAGAAAAAAAAGTTAGACCTAAAAACTAAGAACTCCATCTTCCATTCGAAGAAAAAACAAGAACTGAGAAAAACTTGTTGAGAAGAGAGAGAGAGAGAGAGAGAGAGAGAGAGACGCAATTACAAGGTCGAAATGAAGGAACCGTTCTTTTTCTCTCTTTCTTTCCTCTTTTTCACTTTTGAATCTAGACATCCTCCAGATTACACGTCAACAGAGGAATGTATTTTTACATATATCTCCCACCTCTGTGATTTTCTCTACTTTTTCTCAGCGCCGCCAAGATGAGAAGTGACAGTGAAATACAAAAAACTGGAACAAACAAGAGCGTAGGAGAAAGGTGATATGAAGGCGTCGTTACCCCGTGTGTGTGTGTGTGTAGGTGTGTGGGTGTGTGAGTGTATGTGGAGACTTGTGTTTGTGTGGGTGTTCTGCAACGGTGAATGAACGAATAGGTGGTGGAAGAAAGGGTTGAGAGGTAGACGATGCAGGAGAAGGGAAGGAAGATAAAATGAATGTGAGAGAAAGGTGAGAGAAAGATACGAAAAAAGGGAGGGAGAGGGAGAGGGGGAGAGAGAGAGAGAGAGAGACGAGGAGAAGATCGGAAGAGGAGAGAGAGAGAGAGGGAGAGAGAGGGAGTGGGGGGGGGCGAGGGAAGAAAAGAAAGACCATATTTAGAATATAAGAGCAAATGACTGAGATCAGTGCTTGCTGCAATGATTTAACAAACGTAGTACTACTCTTGAGAAACGATGGGGGGTTGGGGGGTTGGGTGGGGGGCCAGGGAGAAGGGGGACATGAAAATTAGACCTACTTTATAGTGATTAGAAGGACGTCAGCATGTCAGCGTTTTTATTTTTTATTTATTTATTTTCTTTTTGAACGACTAAACTTGAATGAATAATATCACGCATCAATCTTCGGTTTGAAAAGTCAAACGTGCTCATTTTATGATGGTGAGTTTTCATATTTTTATATATATATATATATATATATATATATATATATATAGCTATATATATATATGTATATATAAATAGTATTATATATATATATATATATATATATATATATATATATATATATATAATATATATATATACATATAATATAAACTTTACAAAACTCGAAATCCTAATATGAAACTCCTGTATACAGTATATGACAATTTTGATAAAAAATATGAACGTTTTATTTGAATATGACCCAAATAAAAAAAATTAAATAAAAGTTGGCGAGGATCAAAGGCCAATGCATAATTTATGGCCATAACCTTCACAGTTGATCAAAATAAGTTAAATTGACTTGATTCGGAATTCGAAATCCGGTGAAAAAAAATCTCTCTATTGGAAAATCATTTATTTAACGTCTCGTCTTCGTACAAAGCGCATGATGTGCTAAGCTGTAAAAATCAGAAATTCTGGCAGAAAGCAACAAGCACACTGCTTAAGAGTCATGTTTTCTCTTAAACACAACTGCAATAATCGGATAACGATTGGTGAGGCAATTATCACACAAGTTTTTGCACTTTTTTTTTTTACATTTCTGTGTAATACTTATCAAACCGTAGGACAGAATCCGACAAATAGAAGTTTCCTCATGCAGATGAACTATAGTAGATTCACATCAGGCGTGCATTTGACACCTAGGCCAGTCCCTTAACGACGTTCCTAATTGGCTGTTGATAAACCAATCACAGGGCTGGAAACCCTCAGTCTCTCGAGAGAGTTCATATATTCAGGATGTATGTTCCACCTCTCCTGAGGCATGTTTTTGAAAGACATATCCTTCAGGAGAGGTGGAACATACATCCTGCCTATGTGAACTCTCTCGAGAGAGAATGAGTGTTTCCAACCCAGTGATTGGCTTATCAACAGCCAATCAGGAGCGTCGTAAGGGACTAGCCTAGACATCAGATGCACCGGTGATGTGAATCTACTATAGCAATTAACTCAAGGGATATTAAAAATACAAATCAACCCATTTAGTGAAATCAGTTAAAACACTCACACTTTTTTTTGTGTGTGTGGGGGGGGGGGGGGGGGGCTGTTGGGGAATTTTTTTTTTTTAAAGTTTAACGCACTTTGGAAGCTGCAGTGATGATATCAGTGGAACTTTGAAACAACAAAACCATCCGAGACCCAGACCACGGACCAATTTCACAGCACTGGCAATCATCTTGAGTGACTGAGTACAGGATTAAGGCCAGAGGCCAAGCACTGGGATTTATGAGGTCATTCAGCACTGAAACTGAAATTGACAGTAAAAAGATTGGACATGTGTAACAGGAGGAAAACTTCGAAGTTGCACTATGAATCAATTGTTAGGAGAGGGTGGAAAGTAAGATGGAAGTAAGAAAATATGAAAGAGGTACAGTAAAAGGAATGAAAGGGGTTGCAGCTTGGTGCCCAAGGCACGCTGCAAAGAACCTTAAGTAATGCCTACAGTGCACTGCAGGAGGTGCACTGACGGCACTAAACCCCTACGGAAGACAATTATTTTGCCTTTACCGAGTGCTATCCAAATCTGTTCTGTGGACAGCCTTACGACCTTGACTTTTGACATCAACCACCTAGGAAAAGCAAGAATGCTTTGACGCACACAGAAAAATAACATCAAGAAATGACAATATTTAAAAGACCTCCACGAGCCATACGATACAGAACAAGTGAAAAATGAGGCCAAGAAGTAACAAGGACACTGGGGTGTAAAAACTTTGAGTACAGGGCACCAAGGTCTCGAAACTTCGTAAAAACTTGGGGAGATATTCAGAGAGAAACCAAGACATACATGATCAAAAACAGCTGGGACCCTAGGGAAGAAGTTATTCAAGAAAACTGAAAATAACTGGCAACCTGAAAGAGGTTTCTCGATGGAACCAAACGAGAGCCAATAGCAGCCTCCAAAATTAGAAAGGTGATTAAATTAACGTTTTATATTGCGAAGACCATCGCGTTAGCCTGGGCTAACAGAAGACCATCGCATTAGCCTGGGCTAACAGAAGAACTGCCAACGATTGATTTTTGATAAAGACAACTTAAACTGACCTCAGATAATCTACTTCTTCTTCTTCTTCTTTGCCTTCAGCTTTTCCCATTTCTATATGGGGTCGCTGACCTCAGATAATACACGATAATAAAAGATATCATTTGTAATTTTTTAAATAAAAAACAAAAAATTATTAAGTGGATATTCTATTTACGTCAGATAAACGAAATGAAAGATAATACAAGATAATGCAAGATATCAATTGTAATTTTTTAAATAAATAAAAAAATGAATCTGTGGATATTCGATATATGTAAGATAAACGAAATGAAAACTCTGAATGTTACTAACGTAGCAATCATTACTTACACACTGCGAGACCTCGATATATCTTTCAAATCATTAACAGAACTGGTAATGACAGCAACACCGGAAGCGGCAACCACTTAATCGTTAATTTGTATCAAATCGATCACTTCCACTTTATCCAACAAGTCATTTTCCTTTGAAGTGCTACTTTTCCAATCATTCACAACAGCGACCCCAGACGCGGATAACTTCAATATAGCATCGAATCCCCTTCAACTCTGTATTGCTCTGCAATTCAAACGTCTTTCGATTTAACACTCGTAGTGCAATATCAGTCCCATATTTGCTGGGCACTGTGACTGCAAAAAGAGTTCTCGAAATGGTGCATACTGCAAGATATCCTGTTCGGTTATCTATAATATCTAGTTCACGTCCATACTCACATTTCCAGTCTTTCCTCCCATTGTAAAACTCCTCTTCATTTTTCAATTATTGCTTTAAAAAGGTAATAATCAGATACAGAACAGAAGAGAGATAGAATTAGGGCAAAAAGTCAAGCACTGGGACATAAGAGGTCATTCAGCACTGAAACAGAAATTGACAGGTAAAAAGGTTTGAAAGGTGTAACAGGAGGGAAACCTCGTAGTCAGACTTTGAAACAATTGTTAAGAGAGGGTGGACAATTAAACGGAAGAAAGAGAATATGAACAGAGGTGCAGTAAACGGAATGAAAGAGGTTTAGCAGCTCTAGGCCTATACGGGAAATACTCAGATATACCATGGCCACTTCTCGCCATCACACTGCTTGCATTTACACCAGACTAATACATGATTGAATAAATTCAACAATCTCACTGATTTCTAAAACCTAGGAACTGAAAAATACTGGGCAATACTACAGTTTCAACAATAAGGCCTTTTCACGTATACATTTCTACAAGACTCTGTACTGTTCTTCATTTTTCCCTTTCAGAAAAAGTGTTTTTCTCCTTACGGAATAATATATATATATATATATATATATATATATATATATATATATATATATATATATATATATATATATATATATATATATATATATATATATATATATATATATATATATATATATATATATATTATATATAATATATATATATATATATATATATATATATATATATATATACATATATATATATACATATATATATATATACTATATATATATATATATTATATTATATATATATATATATATAATATATATATATATATATATATATATATATATATATATATATATTATATATGTGTGTGTATATATATTAGATATAGATATATACATATATATATATATATATATATATATAGATATATATATCTAAAAATCCGTTAATAAATATATATCTTGGTTACATAAATACATAGAGCATCGGCATCGGAAGATGAAAAAAAAATATATATACGTAGTGGTCACGGGTCCTCTCGCGTCAACCCCAAGTCCGAGAAAACATTTATCTGGTGGGAGTCAGTTTTATTGACTCGTGTCGTACCCAAATACCACACCTTGGGTTAATTACCATGAGTCCGTTTTCGACCAAATTCCACCCGATTCCTAATCCTGTTCTCTTTCCCGACTCACAATGAGCAGGAAAGGTCAAGAGTGCTGGTCGCTAATGTTGACCGCCTAAATGATGTCTACGAATCTAAGCGTTCGTTTTTAATAGTCGCTTCCATATTTCTTGTTTTAGATGACCCTCTGCTAAAAATAATTAGTATATCTAATTTTAAAAAACAAGTTAGTAGCAAAAAATCAATTTACTGATTGACTGAAGAATTACGAAACTTTTACCTCATTTTAAGTTATTTGAAATTTATTGCTGCCAGCCTTTCCTTTGTGTAAGCAATGCATTGTTATGAATCTTTATCAATTAGACCTATACGTATGGGTGGGAATGAAAAACAAATTAGACCTATACCTATGGGTTGGGAGTAAAAACAAATTAGACCTATACGTATGGGTTGGAAGAAAAAACAAAGACCTATACGTATGGGTTGGAAGAAAAAACAGACCTCTACGTATGGGTGGGCTACGTATGGGTGGGAAGTAAAAACCAATTAGACCTATACGATGTGTGGGTAGTCAAAACAAATTAGACTTATATGTATGGGTAGGAAGAAAAAACAAATTAGACATAAGTACGGGGAAGTTAAAAACAAATTATAGACGTATGTGAATGGGTAATAAGTACAAACAAATTAGACCTATACATATGGGTGGGAAGTAAAACCAATTAGAGTTATATGTATGGGTGAGAATTACAAACAAATTAATCTAGATATATGTGGGAAGTAAAAACAAATTAGTCCTATATGTACGGTGAGAAATAAAAAATAAATTAGATCTATAAGTGGTGGAAAGTAAAAACCAAATAGACCTCTATGTATGGGTGGGAATTAAAATCCAATTATACCTATGTGCATGGGTGGGACGTAAAAACCAATTAGACCTACATGTTTGGGTGGGAAGTAAAATCCAATTACACCTGTATGTATGTGTTGCAAGTACCACAAGAAAAAGCACCTTTCCCATGAGTAGCTCTCGTGCTTGCTTTCTACTTTCGATAAAGCTTCATCCTTCAATTCCGTTGTTTACTCTTTTTTAATATATGTGTATACTTGTATGTATAGTGTCGTTCATATTTTAATGAACATTCATTAAAGCTGAAAATTGAAAGAAAAACAAGATCGAACTGCAGCACTTATTCCATTTAGCTCTGAAAAATACCATATAATGTATTCGGGCGCCCATATGAATTCAGGCCTAATTACAAAGTAAACCTCGTAGTAAAGGCTATACGTACACGAATGCCAGTGAACCTTCACTCATTTTTTTTTTCTCTTGTCCCAATTACATATTACTGAAGCATCGTTTGAATCACTCGTTTTTACACGAGTTAAAATAATTCGGCAATTTTATCATCCTGAGAAAATCATTTCATTTCATGGTTTACGCCATTTTATTCTGTCATCCACCTCTTCAATTAAATCATGTAGCAAAACCATTATTCACCATTCTTCGAACAAAGCCAAATAAAGGCTCCAGACTCACCATGATAACATTTTACGCCCATTCTTTTCCTTTCTTAAACCACCAACATTAGACCTGACTTTTCCTCCTGTCACACGCAAGCTTATCATTTAATCCTAGGCTACAGCAACTGTATCTTTCACCCATTTGTATAGTATAGCCTATTGACGCTAAAAGACTTACTGTACTAATGTATCTGACCGTTGTGATTATGGCTTTGCGTTAGGTAGAGGGAGAGGGGGAGAGTCCAGAAAGCTGGTATCCTGTGTCCTATGTTAGGTTAGGTTAGGATGCATTCCTCTAATTTACCTTGCCGTGCCTGCATGCTTTATAATTTGTTTGGTCTTTGCTACTGAGTACACACGAGAACTTTGGATTTTAAGACTTCTTATGGCGTTATAAGTTAAAATGGAATAAACAAAAACGAATGATTCACAACAAAATACAGAAACAAGCTTCACGTGTTTGGTCGGTGCCTAACGTATCACATTTTTACCTATAAACAGTTGGTAGCAGTCACATTTAGACTGACTGACTAGCTATAATTATATAAGTTTATATGTACGCGTACATTATATATTATAATATGCACGTGTTGATGTATGTATGAATGTATCTTTACCTATAGTTTCTTTCTACATTTTATTCTCAGTTTTTATCACCCATGTGATTCTAATACCATGAAGGTTTGTTTTGCAAGTTAATGGTTTGGTATGAAAAACACCAGCCCCACTCACCCCCTACCCCAGAAATCCTGTCACATCCTATCTTTAATATGAGCCATTTCATTCTCAACCTTCCCCTCCAACGGAAACTATCCAAAATGGGTTAATCTTTCACTCCAACCAGAATCAAGCACCTTTTTCCAATCATTAGTAAGCTCATACATGTTACTTCTGCCATACACCAACTTTAAACCAACAATTTTTTAAAAAAGCAAGCATGCTTATGAATTACGAATATCCAGGTATTACTTTCTTTTATGGCAAGGCCCACTGGGGACAGACGTTAAAGTAACAATTGGTTCACTTCTCTGAACACAGCAAAAAAAGAATAAATTCAAATTATTTCACGATTCAAACAATGCATTCTAATGATATTGATGTGACGTTTTAGCGCTAGTCGCCATAGGCTACTATAAAAACATCGAAAATCACAACACACAAATTATTAATGTCTATAATGGCGTAAAATAAGCCTAACCTCATTTATTGCTATGAATAAAATCAATTTCTCCTAGCTGTTAAGAGTAAGACTACCGGTAGCCCAAACCAAAAATTCTATTCGCCCACAGTTAATAAGACTAACAGGCTTTGATTTCGGATGCATTTCAATGTCTAAGACTGAAAAAACGAGTCACGGATAAACGATGAACTTTGCACGCACAATGAAGAGCCGCAAAAAAAAAATAATAATTATCAAGGTCAAAACAAAACTATAACACTCACCTAAACTTCTAAACTTCGTAGGCTTACATCGCACACGAATGTAGAGGATAGCAAACCTACCTTCACTTACGTCCCTTCACGTACATTTATTGCAATTTTGACACTACAGGCGCTTTCGATTCACACAGTGATTACATAGGGGTGAATTATTATGAAACAAATCTCACTAAAATAATCTCGGTTACATATAAAACATGGCACAGGATATAGGTACGGCAGCCGTATCCCGATCGTGGTAGATATTGGTACGGCAGTGAATTGCGCATGCGTCAATTTCAGACTTCCTGCCGTACAAATAATATAGTGAGGTGAGGGTACGGCAGATTCTGTCATTGGTGCCGTATTGCGCTCTTGACTTGCTGTAGATACGGCCAGTTAGCTATACCGTTTACCAAGTTTTTCTAAGCATACTATATTATGTAACCAGAGTTCGGCTTTTAGGCGGGACAGTCACGCTTTTTTGAATATCTGTCCCCCTTTTTTTTAGTTAGCAAAACAAATGTCCCTCCCCCACCCCCTTTTTTTTGTTTTGCTTTTGTGAATTTTGTCCCGCTTTTTTGTACAACAAAAAAACAACACTATCCCAATTTTAATGGAATAGTGCTGAAATTTTGTTTAATTTTGCCATTTCACTACTGGTAAATTCCATCGTCTTCTCCGACAGCTGCAATCCCAATGAAGTGAATTAACAAAAGAATATTGTAAAGTGTATAAAGGCCCTTGCAACTGCGATGTCGGGCAGAATAATGGGCGAGAAAAGTCACCAAAGGTACGATGGTAGTGTACATATTTATATATAAATCCTCTTTGAATCTCCTCTTCGGAATTCTTTTCAGGGCCCGATTCGATCGTTCGTGACCTACGTATATACCATGAATTACCCAATTTTTTGAAAGTTTGAGTCTTCATAGATGTCTATGGCTTTTTTTCAGCTCGTTAAAGCCTGAAAACATCTGTTTTTTTTCGGTGAAAACTATTTATTATTCCGCGTTTCATGCTGTTCCGTCACCATTTTTCTTGCTGTCACTGATATTGCCCAAAGACTGAGTATATACTTCAGTATATAGTCTTTGGATATGCGTGAGGCGGTAAACAAGGGTTCGCGCATGCGCAATTCACTGCCGTACCAATATCTACCGCGATCGGGGTACGGCTTGCCGTACCAATATCCAGTTCGTATAAGGCCATTACCAGACTAGCCGCGGTTGGCTGTCGTTGCCCGTTGGTGTCTGCTTGATTACTTGGAAGAGGATCTCAACTCAACCATAGACCGTAGACGTCAATATCACCTAGATATGTTTGGTTTTCTAACAATCATTATCCGCGACATTATGATTGCTAGCTTTTATCTCAACAAATATTTGTGACGAGGCCAGCAAGCTTTGTGGTTTTGACTGTAAATCCTATATCCAACTGAGCAATATGTTTCGAGTTCAATTAGTCCAAGAATAAAAATTCAAAATATAGTATGCACATATGCGAGTAGAGACTAACGATCATAACAAAACAATAAATCTAACAGTTTGGAAATAGAATTCCAAGAAATTTAAATGCCGTGTCTAAGTCACCAAATCTCCACAAACTCAAATAAACGAGAGAATAAGCACGACAAAACTTGATGTCCCTCTTAGTTGAAAGCTATTTAGGGACGATTGTCTGTCTTAATTCCGCAAATAGGAAGAGGAATGATGCAACGATGCAATGGTTGAATGGGTGTCAAGGTTGGTCATTGCATGGTTAATTAGACAACAGGACCCAGTTTAAGGAGAAAATATAGCGAAGATATCTGGTGAAATAAACATGCTATGACTATGAGAAGGATGAACATTTACAGTGTTTTATTACGATGGAGAATTCAAAACGAATGAAGGTGCGGACGATACAATGCATTTACTTTACGTATAGTATCTTGCGTTTAGTATAAAACGACTCAAACAGAAAACGATGGGGTATTCGAGGACTTTTGAATTTTGTCTACAAGGTTTAACATTGACCATTTATGAAACGCAGTAATTTTAAATTGTCCGTTTGTACGTGCGTGCGGGTGTCTGTGTGATTTTGTAGTCGAGGCTTCAGACAGCATTGTTGGACTAAAGAAAACAGTCTCACGTTCATCCTTTGTTCACTGCTGTTGACTCATTTACGCTTTAAGTATTTTGATAACTAAAGCATGTAAAGTTACTCAGATCTAAATTTAACCATTTTTGTTAACATGCTTGTCCTTCACTGAAGAGCGGAACCATAGCCTGAATCATACAATTAAAGATTGCAATTTATGTGACTTGAGGAGTTGTAATTTAGCTGAGATGGGTTTTACCCCAGGCTACAGAAGCTGAGGCATCCGAAATGTACTAAATGCATGAATTAACTCAATTCACTGACACGGAAATCGCAGTAGCAAACATTTCATTTTATCTCTGTAACCAATGTGATTAACGAAAATGTTGCTTAGGGCGTTATATTGGACCCTAAAACCAGTTTTTTACGCAACTGCACACAATACAGTCCCCCCTGATTTGGTTCGGATACGCGGATTAGTATTCCTTATATTGTAGAATACGAACGGTTTCCAAAGCTACTCCACAGAAATATGAGTTAAATATTTTGCAAAACGGATAAAACTGATCAGATCACAGAAGTCTCACAGTCCCCCAGAATTACAATGGGAGATACAGCCAAATAGTTAGTACTAGTACTAATACAAGTACTAGTACTACTAAAGTTAGCATTACTACTTAACCATGCTGTAGGAATTCAAAAAAAAAAAAAAAAAAGGAATAGAAAATGCTTCTGGAAGAGATATTAACTAAGGTCTGGCGCCCACTTGTCGCTCATTAGGGCTGCGCCTAAACCTCGCCTCGTAGAGAAAAAAAAAATAATGAAAGCGATTCACTGTCCCTAATAAAGTGGCGAGTGATTATGTTACCAGCTTCTAGTTCTGAGGTGTTATTGAAAGTAGGTTCGGTTTTTATTTCATAACAAACCAAAAGACAAAATAAAGGAAATTAGAAATATTATCCTACGACAACAAAATGCTCAGAACTTTCATTTGACAACAGGAATACAGATAAAAATGCCCTCTCTCTCTCTCTCACTCTCTCTCTCTCTCTCCTCTCTCCAGATGAATACATCCTAATTTTTCGAGTGAACATATTACATAATCTCCAATTTTTTCTAACGATTCCGTCTGTTTTTTTCTTTCTTTCAACAACCCACCCTCTCTCTCTCCCTCCTCTCTCTCCTCTCTCTCTTCTCTCTCTCTCTCGTCTCCCGCAGCGCTCCTTCTCAGTCAAATATGACCTAAATATGAGCAACCATAAAGTAAATTTAAACCGTACATGGATCCAAACCTCATTCCCTCTAGGGAGGGGAGAAGAGGGTTGGGGGGAGGGGTAGGTGGCGGAGGGCCATCTGGTGCATTAGAGGTTGAAATATAGCTCAGCATCCACTAACTGTAAACTAGCGCCATGCACGTGGAATGCCCCCTGGGGGGGGGGGGGGGTTGGGGGGGGGGGGGGGGGAGGGGGATGACTTATAGTTCTCGGGAGGTGGGACCTCTATGTAGACACACGTCAACTTAGCCTAACGCAGAACAACGTTGCAGTTAAGCGAGTTCCTTGGTTTAATTTGTATAGGGTGCTTAAGAGCTTGATTTTGCGGCCCCCAACGTTTTATTTTTATTTTTTTGGTTTTCTGTTGAGGTTTAATTTTATATGTAAGTGTTTACGTTCCACAGAGGTTTACTTTTATATGTAAGTGGTTACGTTCCGCAGAGGTTTACTTTTACATGTAGGTGTTTACGTTCCACAGAGGTTTACTTTTATATGTAAGTGGTTACGTTCCACAGAGGTTTATGTTTAGTTTACGTTCCACAGAGGTCTACGTTTATATGTAGTGTTTACGTTCCACAGAGGTTTCTGTTTAGCTACGTTCCACAGAGGTCTACGTTTATTTGTAGAGTTTAACGCTTCACGATGATGTAGGTTTATATGTACTATTTTACGTTCCGCAGAGATTTACGTTCAAAAAAAATGAGTTAATTTATAAAGAGTTTTGTTCATTTTACATTCTTTTTTTTTAAGCGCTATATGTTTTTTGAGAAAATCTCCCATCAACTAACAAAACAAAGGAGCTCATATGCTAATTTTTCTTTTTTTCATATGTCCATCCGCCTGTGGTGTTTTTGTATGGTAACACTGCGTCCCGGCCTTTAGATAGTTACATTCAGCTTACATCGACTATAATAATATCCTATTTCGAATATTAACGGTGTAATTCGCATACAGTAAATTATTAAAACACTTTTCAGTTGCAAATGTACACCCAGATATCCTTTTATTTACCTAAAACTTACAAATAGCGTAACTATCTAAGCCCCGGGACGCAGTGTTACCGACAGAAACACCACAGGTGGATGGACAGATGAAAAAAAAGATTATAGTTGTAAATACGTTTAAGCAAGGAATTTTTCCCTTTGTTAACAAGCCTCGAATTCTCTTCAGGCCTCTGCTTTCCCTGATTTCATGTCAGACCTTGCATTTGACTTGGTCATTAAAATTAGTTTAATAATTTTTAAATAATTATATATATATATATATATATATATGATATATAGTATATATATATAGATATATAAGTCTGTATATATATATATATAACATACATATATATATATATATATATATATAATAATATATATATATAAAGATATTATAGATATATATATTATATATATATATATATATATATATATATATATAATATATATATATCCATTCAAAGATGCACTATGATTTGATTTGATCAAACAAATTAGAGAAATAACTAGCCATAAATTATAGAGTTCATGCACTGCACACATCGCCCAGCTCATGGTGTGCGCTCAAGCTCAACCTGAGCCGTCAAGCACGCCACTCCTTCAAGGTAGTTAGGGCATGAGTAAAGGCATCCCGAAGTGTAACAGAATTCATCCAAGACTGCAAGATCATTTCCACGAGGTCATCATCAACATGACCTTTCCTTAAAACGACAGAAAACCTGAATCGTTGTCATTAGGCTGAATGAACGGTAACACCATAACAGTCGCTTAGGTAGAAAATCCATAGTTGACCTGAGCGTATGCAAGCCTTTTGTCTTTATTACTTTTTACCACTCCACACCCCCCACCCCCCACCCCCCGGCACCCCACAAGAGAAAAAAAAAAATAAAGCGAAATGTCTTGGGATCAGCCGAGCGTGATCATTTATTCTGACATTCTTCTTCTCCCTCTACTTCTTCTTCTTCTTCGAGACCAGAGCCTGAGGTCTAGTTACTGACTGATGAAAGTCAACATACCGGCTTCGTTTCGGTTATACCGCGCGTTCAAGGGCAAAGTGCGAGAGTTGTGAGGTGGATGTACGATGTCGCGTATGTGTTTGTGAGTATGTGTTGCACATTCCATCTTCAAAGATCTTAAAGGTTACAGGAGAGAGAGAGACAGAGAGGAAAGATAATTCCTTTATGGGGATGGGTACCCTACTGCCTTTTTTACGAGACCAACAGCTGAGAAAAGAAAAATTTTAAGCAATAACAGAAAAGGGGAAAGGAGGCTAGCTAGTTAGGAATCTCAGCCTCCCAAAGGAAGGGAGGTGATGGGGAAAACAGAATCAGGGTGAGAATTCCAAAGCTCGGAAGCGGGGAGGAGGAGGTAAGAAACCGTCCCATATACAATTTGTGTTGCGTTTTAACATTCCTCCTTTGGGAGTTAAAACTCTTGTACTGTAAGATTTAATGCCCAAGATTATTATGATAAGGATAATTACAAGCAGTATCTCCTTTTCCATAGGAGTCTCACTATTTTCATCATTTCATCATCATTACATCATCATTATCGTCATAATAACCACGTCTCTCTCTCTCTCTCTCTCTAAATGCTTTCATTATGTGACCTTCTTTTCCCTCTTTATCCTCCTCCTTTCGTCCGCTTTCTCGTCAACCGTCTCATCCTCCTCCTCCTCCTCTCCCTCACGATCATCATCATCACTGTCCTCTTCCTCTCCTCCTTCATCCGCTCCACCTTTATTTGCTCATCTGTCTGTCTCCCTCTCCTTCCTACCCCCCCCACCCCCTCCCCCACCCTCCTCCCCCACGTTTATCACCGGTTTCTCTCTCTACTCTTTCAGCGACTTCGCCTCCGTCTCCAGCTGCTCCTTCGGTGGTTATTATTATTATTATTATTATTATATTATTATTATTTGTTTTGCTAGTGGTACACAAGGGAGGAGGTGGGGGAGGGGCAGTATAGATAAAAAAAATCCGTCCATCCAGTTACATTAGAAACGGCTCTCCAGGTCTTAACTTTTCTCCGTCACCCACACCCTTTTCCTCCTACCTCCTCCTCCCTTCCTCCTCCTCTCTCTTAACTCCTCTCTCTCTCTCCCTCCCCCTCCTTTCCTCTTCCTCTCTCTCTATAAAATATTATATAGATAAATAGTATATTTATAATATATATGTGTGTGTGTGTGTGTGTTACCCATCCCTGGTACCTATTACCAGCGAAGGGTATTTGATACTTGGTATGCGTTAAACCCGAGCGTCAAGGCAAAACTAGTTACACACTCATCTCTCTCTCTCTCTCTCTCTCTCTCTCTCTCTCCATCTTCTCATCTCTCTCTCTATTCTAACAGGTCATCAAATGAGAGTCAGAGTTATATAAAAATATAATATTTATTTAACAATGGAAAGATAATAACCAATCCAAGTCACACACACACACACCAGATATATATATATATATATATATATATATATATATATATAGTCGTAAAGCTGGAGGAAGGAATGAAAGGAGTTGACCGAGCGCTTTCGTGTATTTTTCACACCTCTTCAGGGTCAAGTGATACAAAAATTCATTATTCGTTACAAAGACACCTCTGTGGCAGCAATACATAAACATAAAAAACTATCTACTACTATTAAAAACTAATTGTCAAAAATGTTATTACAAGTAGTTCATCCAGTTGTACATCCCGGGGCTGCTGTTTGTCATCAATTCTACGCGATTTTTCTTTATTATACATGATTCAAACAATATTTCGTTTATGATGTCTTTACAGAACATGATCTCTTTTGCTTCTTTCCAATTCATAGTGTGGTTGCATTCATTCATATGTTGAAACAAGCTGCTTGCATTATTCCCTGTTCTAACATTATATTTTATGCTGTTTTAATCTTGTTTCGAGATCCTTTCCACTTTGTCCCACGTACATTTTCTTGCACTGATTGCAAGGGATCTCATATATGCAGCCACTCTTCTGTAGAGGGGAATTCCTGATTAACAAATTTTTAAGTACATAGTTCTTAAAAATGACATTAACATTAAATGGTCTCAACAGCCCAGGGATGGCCATAAACTGGTTACAGTATGGTAAAACAAGGAGGTTTTTCATATTAAAATCACTCTTACGACTAACTTCATAAAATGTTTTTCTTGCTTTACAAAAAGCCCTGTCAATAAAATCACAAGGGTAATCTAAGGTTTGTTGCAATGTCTCGGACCTTCTGAGCTCAGCTTCGAGGAAGTCAGGGCAACTGACCCGCAGTGCCCCTTAAAAACATAGACGAAAATACCATCATCTTCGTTCTCGGATGATGGTTAGAATAAAAATGTATGTAGGAATCTACATTTGTAGACTTCCTGTACACAGAAAATTTTAAATTTCTATCATTCTCACAATTAAAACATCTAAAAACGCCAACTTATTATCTACTTCAGTTTCCAAGGTGAATTTTATAGAAGGTACTAGGGTATTTAATGCTGTTAGGAAGCTCTCTTCATTTTTGTCAACAGGCCAAGCACAAAATATATCATCAACGTACCTGACCCATAGGATACCTTAGGAAGTATCCTGGTAAGTACTTACTCTCAAAAAACTCCATGTAAAGGTTACTACGTAATGGAGATAATGGATTGCCCATTGCCATGCCAAACTTTTGTTCATAATATCTTTCTCCAAACATAAATTTACAACCTTTAACACACAATTCTATCAGCTTAATCATAGAAGGCTGTCCAAAGAGAAAGTATATTTTTCCATTTCTTCCTTCATAAATTCAAGTAGTTCATCCACAGGTACCTTTGTAAACAATGAGCAGGAACGTCAAAACTGGTTAACTTAAAAATCATAATTAAATTGAAAACCTTCTTAACCTGTCTATAAAATCCCCAACATTATTTTTCAAGGAACACACCTGATATGTTACCAAGCATTGGAGACAATTCGTTAACAAGCCACTTTGATAGTTTATAAGTACAAGAGCCTACCGAACTTATAATGGGTCTAACAGGATCGCCAATTTCGAATCACCCGCATATTCCCGTAAGGTTCTTAAATGTATATAAAAAACTGAAAAAAGATAAAGATTTACATATTACTAGAGCTGATAAATCGAACACATTGGTCATCATGAACAAGGTCGACTATAATAACAAAATGTTAGAATTACTCTCAGACCAAGAAACCTACAGGAATAAGAAACAATCCTTTAGATAAATGTCAATGCTCATTTCAACAAAACCATCAAGAGTATTCTGGAAAAAGCATAAGGAATTATTATTCAAAAGGGTTCATCACTGTAAATCCAACTCTTCCATATTTATATGACGTTATCAAAACTCATAAGGAAAATAATCCTGTTAGACCCATTATAAGTTTCGGTAGGCTCTTGTACTTATAAACTATCAAAGTGGCTTTGTTAACGAATTGTCTCCAATGCTTGGTAACATATCAGGTGTGTCCGTGAAAAATAATGTGGATTTTATAGACAGGTTAAGAAGGTTTCAATTAATTATGATTTTAAGTTAAACAGTTTTGACGTCTGCTCATTGTTACAAAGGTACCTGGATGAACTACTTGAATTTATGAAGGAAGAAATGGAAAAATATTACTTTCTCTTTGGACAGGCCTTCTTATATGATTAAGCTGATAGAATTGTGTGTTAAAGGTTGTAAATTTATGTTTGGAGAAAGATATTATGAACAAAAGTTTGGCATGGCAATGGGTAATCCATTATCTCCATTACGTAGTAACCTTTACATGGAGTTTTTTGAGAGTAAGTACTTACCAAGGATACTTCCTAAAGGTATCCCTATGGGTCAGGTACGTTGATGAGATATTTTGTGCTTGGCCTGTTGACAAAAATGAAGAGAGCTTCCTAACAGCATTAAATACCCTAGTACCTTCTATAAAATTCACCTTGGAAACTGAAGTAGATAACAAGTTGGCGGGTTTTTAGATGTTTTAATTGTGAGGAATGATAGAAATTTTAAA
>NC_061107.1:80352384-80354884 GCF_015104395.2 Macrobrachium nipponense | reverse complement strand
TTTGGAATAGAAAAAAATGTCGGCCTCTCCTATAAGTCAACATACAAAAAGGCAAAGTAACGAGAACTGAAGGGATAAAGCTACCAGATGGGAGCAACATCAAACACGTAGATGAGACAGGATACAAATACCTGGGAATAAATGGAAGGAGGGGATGTAAAACACCAAGAGATGAAGGACATGATCAGGAAAGAATATATGCAGACTCAAGGAGATACTCAAGTCAAAACTCAACGCCGGAAATATGATTAAAAGCCATCATTAAACACATGGCAGTGCCAGTAATCAGATACAGCGCAGGGATAGTCGAATGGACGAAGGCAGAACTCCGTAGCATAGATCAGAAAACCAGGAAACATATGACAATACACAAAGCACTACACACAAGAGCAAATACGGACAGACTATACATAACACGAAAGGAAGGAGGGAGAGGACTACTAAGTATAGAGGACTGCGTCAACAAATCGACAAAAACAGAGCACTGGGGGAAATCAAATCTGAAAACCAGTGAAGACGAGTTGCTAAAGAGTGCATGGGAAGAAGGACTAATAAAAGTAGACGAAGACCCAGAGAAATATACAGAGACAGGAGAATGACAGACAGAACAGAGGACTAGCACAACAAACCAATGCACGGACAATACATGAGACAGACTAAAGAACTAGCCAGCGATGACACATGGCAATGGCTACAGAGGGGAGAGCTAAAGAAGGAAACTGAAGGAATGATAACAGAGGCACAAGATCAGGCCCTAAGAACCAGATATGTTCAAAGAAACGATAGACGGAAATAACATCTCTCCCATATGTAGGAAGTGCAATACGAAAAATGAAACCATAAACCACATAGCAAGTGAATGCCCGGCACTTGCACAGAACCAGTACAAAACGGAGACATGATTCAGTGGCAAAAGCCCTCCACTGAAGCCTGTGCAAGAATCATCAGCTACCTCCTGCAGTAATAAGTGGTACGAGCACCAACCTGAGGGAGTGATAGAAAACGATCAGGCAAAGATCCTCTGGGGGGACTATGTATCAGAACGGATAGGGTGATACGTGCAAATAGACCAGACGTGACGTTGATTGACAAAGTTAAGAAGAAAGTATCACTCATTGATGTCCGACAATACCATGGGACAACAGAGTTGAAGAGAAAGAGAGGGAAAAATGGATAAGTATCAAGATTTGAAAATAGAAATAAGAAGGATATGGGATATGCCAGTGGAAATCGTTCCCATATCATAGGAGCACTAGGCACGATCCCAAGATCCTGAAAAAGTATCTAGAAAAACTGGAAGCTGAAGTAGCTCCAGGACTCATGCAGAAGAGTGTGATCCTAGAAACGGCGCATAATAAGAAAAGTGTTGGACTCCTAAGGAGGTGGTGGGTGCAACCCGGAACCCCACACTATAAATACCACCCAGTCGAATTGGAGGACTGTGATAGAGCAAAAAAATAAAATATTATGTTTTGTTAAAATTATTGCTGCTTCAGCATTATTAATCTTGTAGAGAGTCTTCTCTATTTTTCTGATGACGGCTTTCTCGCTGTTGCTTATACTGGCGAGCAACGCACCAAAGGGCATGGTAAAATTCGGTTGAGTCACTTTACTTATTATTGCTTATACAATTCTCTCTCTCTCTCTCTCTCTCTCTCTCTATCTCTCTCTCTCCAACGCGACGTCTCCTACTGATCCGCAGGACATTATCAAGCGATGACTGCTAAGGGACTGAATTCGACTGCTAAGGGACTGACCTTGTGTCAGCACGGGCTCTTGCTCACAGAGCAGCCCGTTGCAGATCTTCTCAGGTGGGGGGTATCACTGGGGAGCCTATTGATTAGCTTCTACCTGAGTGACGTCACCCCTGGTATTATTCTGATAATGTGCTTCACGTCCGGGGTGTTGTTTCATGCGCGATGATACTTTCGTGGGGGGGTGGGGGGGGGAGGGGCGCGGTCCTCCTCAAACACGTCGGTATCAGGAACGCTTCTTGAGTGGTATTAAGGGGGAGGCTTTTGCTCGAGTATAAGCAGCGCTTCTAGGAGGCGCAGACGTCGCGGGTCAGGGGCTCTACCGATGATTTTGACATTCTGATGATGTCTCTTGTGATGTCATGCTGGTGTACTGCAAGGGCGTGCTGCCTAATGGCGCCCTCCTGGGCGTGGCAGGAGATCCTTTTAGACAGGCGCATCGTCGTCATGCCGATGTAACTCCCAGGGCATCCTTCGGGCGGGGCATACGTATTGGTAGACAACGTTGGGCTGCTTTAGGGGGTCTCCTACGGGCGGGGAGGGGTTGTTCCTCATCAGGAGGTTCCTTCGTACGCCGATTCTTATAATGAATAGTAGGGACACTCTCTTCCTTCCTCCATAGGGCGGACGTGTTCCTCTATTATTCTTCATGGCTGCTTCGTCCTCCTTGTATTGGTGGTGCATGAAGGCCTCGTAGAAAAGTTTTATATCCTCCGGGGGTGGAATGTTCCTTCTCTCTTCCTCCG
>NC_061107.1:80343376-80351884 GCF_015104395.2 Macrobrachium nipponense | reverse complement strand
TTTATAATTTGTTTGGTCTTTGCTACTGAGTACACACGAGAACTTTGGATTTTAAGACTTCTTATGGCGTTATAAGTTAAAATGGAATAAACAAAAACGAATGATTCACAACAAAATACAGAAACAAGCTTCACGTGTTTGGTCGGTGCCTAACGTATCACATTTTTACCTATAAACAGTTGGTAGCAGTCACATTTAGACTGACTGACTAGCTATAATTATATAAGTTTATATGTACGCGTACATTATATATTATAATATGCACGTGTTGATGTATGTATGAATGTATCTTTACCTATAGTTTCTTTCTACATTTTATTCTCAGTTTTTATCACCCATGTGATTCTAATACCATGAAGGTTTGTTTTGCAAGTTAATGGTTTGGTATGAAAAACACCAGCCCCACTCACCCCCTACCCCAGAAATCCTGTCACATCCTATCTTTAATATGAGCCATTTCATTCTCAACCTTCCCCTCCAACGGAAACTATCCAAAATGGGTTAATCTTTCACTCCAACCAGAATCAAGCACCTTTTTCCAATCATTAGTAAGCTCATACATGTTACTCTGCCATACACCAAGGCATTCATAAACTTTAACCAATAATTTTTTTAAAGCAAGCATGCTTATGAATTACGAATATCCAGGTAAGCCTCTTTGGAAGTGATTATTTGCCCGACGGTCGGGCAAACAAGCAAACCATTTTCTTATTTTCCCGACCGTGACGTCATCAGAAATCTTGGAACGAGGTCGTATGAAACCGACGCCATGATGAAAATGGATTCGAGAAGTGATGGACGTGTATTTTATGTGGGTCAAAAATTCAAAGATTATGACGAATTCGTGAGAGAAAAAGAAAAACTAGAACATCAAACATGTGCCAAGTATGTTATACGTGATTGCAAAACAATTGGCAAGGCAAACAAAACTGTAGTTACCCCTCAGAACCACTACAAGAATGAGTTCAGATACAGCCGTGCCAGTTTTCAGTGCAAACATGGCGGAGAGCACAGCACTACGAGCACGGGTAACCCAAAGACCTAACCAAAGGTCAATTTATGACATACCTATTATAAGGTGGTTTTTCGGTCCTATTTTTATTTTTACAAACCTTATTATAGACAAGAAAAATAGCACCAACAAATCAGTCAGTTGATTACAGTACGAACACTGCACTGTGCATGCAATGCACTGCAGTGTTCGTGTACATTTTGATGTGTGTACACAGTGACAGTACATTCAACATTTAAACTAGGCCTATGGTCCTATTAATATCCATTAATATTGGTCATGTTGCTGGTTAGGCCTAACTTACTAGGCTAGTTCATGAAATTGAAGTACTGTACAAATGGATTTTCCAGTGTTGAATTGACGCAATAGTTCATCGGTACGTAAGCAATAACGAAAACCACAGAAAGCCACAGAAAACCACATAAAAGCAACCGAAAACGCCACCACCTTATAAGTTATTAATACTTCATTTGAAAGCAAGAAGAATAATGCTTTTTACATCCATTACTCGTCAAGGTCATTTGTTTAATTATAGGTGTGTATTACGTCGTTTATAGGACTGCGGAAAAAGCTTGGTTTGTCGTAGCAAGAAATTCTTCGATCGGCGTCATGTTGACAAAGACTCGAAGAGGGTACCGAGGCTAAAACGCCTTACCTTGCGCAGAGCCATCTATTTATAGCTGCCAGCTCTCCCCATTGTTATCTTGTAACAGCTGTTAAAATGATATTTTTTTTTCAAAGAAGAATTCATTCAGATGAACTGCCCACAGCGGCTTCCTTCTGACCGCGAAATAGCAAAGAAGACTGCCTTGGTTGTGAGCAAGGCTGATTTCACCCCACAAGCCAACGAAAAGAAACAGCCGGTCAATAACCTTCCTAATGTACCCTCAAATGCGGCGCCTGGAAAACGAACACGTTGATGTGGGAAGATTAATGTTCAAGATGTTCGGTACCACCAAAGGTTTTTCTTTTTGAGATACGCTAGCAGCCAGGTATCAGGAAAAATTGTGGACACCTGTAGACATTACCAACCTTAAACAAAAATTAATTCCGAATGGAAGATAGCATATGGCGCTACTGAGTTGGACACTTTTAATGGAACTCTTGATAACATTTTAGAAACAGGAACCTGGTAGTTATGTTGAATTACCATAGGTGACGATGGCAAGATTACGAACATTTTTATTCAACTGCCATTCATGAGAGAAGCCTTAGTCAAGTTTCCTGAAGTTCTATTACTTGACGGGACATACCGAATTAATAACACAAAGATGCCGCTTTACACATTCATGGTTGAGGATGGCTACGGTTGCAGCATTCCTGTATGTCATTTCTTTGTTGCAAATGAAAACATGGAGACGATTGGAGCAGGATTTGAATCGTTGAAGAAATCGGTTGGTGTAAAAATACTGAGTCAGAATCAAGTGTTCTTGGTAGACAAGGACTTTACAGAAATAGGTTTGGTTAGAAAGTACTTCCCAGAGTCAGCGATTCATTTATGCCTATTTCATGTGTTTAAAACTTTTAGAAGCGAAACAACCATTGTTTGGTAATAAGATATAAAAATCCTAACTTGTGTTAGCAAACTAGAATAGAGGCTACCCTACCTTTAAAGCCCATAATTTTTTAACAAGACAAATATGAGGCTTCCCCCTTACGTTAGTGTGCCTGGTCATAGAGGCCTAGATGTTCCATGAGTTTATAACAAAGGCTTTGGAAATAATTCGCGCACAGATACTAGTATAGCCCATTTTTTAGCCTAAAAAAGCTACAAAAAATTTGACGGTTGCCTTTTTACAATATGCCATGACGAACAGGCTAACAACAGTCCACAAACGACAGTCGGGAAAATAAGAAGTTCCCACGACCGTCGTTAGAATAAGCAATATTCGCACTGTTTACACAACGGTCGTTAGAATAACAACCCAATTGTACTGTTTAGACGACGGTCGGGAAAATAATTCCAGCGCACTGTTTACCCGACCGTCGGGAGAACAAGAAAATGTGCTTATTGTTTGCCCGACGGTCGGGTAAATATCACCAGCCTACTTCTTTTATGACAAGGCCCACTGGGGACAGACGTAAAGTAACAATTGGTTCACTTCTCTGAACACAGCAAAAGAATCAATTCAAATTATTTCACGATTCAAACAATTCATTCTAATGATATTGATGTGACTGTTTTAGCGCTAGTCGCCATAGGCTACTATAAAAACATCGAAACGAAACACAGTATGTCATGACATCCAACCATAACTTAACCTAATCTGTTACGGCTGGCCGAGAAGCAACATTAACCCTCTTTTAGGCTAACTGGTACAACAGCGAAAAATGTCTACCATTTATTCGCTACAATTGATGTAAAAACAAATCACAACACACAAATTATTAATGTCTATAAATGGCGTAAAAATAAGCCTAACCTCATTTATTGCTATGAATAAAATCAATTTCTCCTAGCTGTTAAGAGTAAGACTACCGGTAGCCAAAATTCTATCCGCACAGTTAAAAAGACTAACAGGCTTTGATTTCGGAAGCATTTCAATGTCTAAGACTGAAACGAGTCCACGGATAACGATGAATTTTGCACGCACAATGAAGAGCCGCCAAAAAAATAATAAACATCAAGGTCAAAACAAAACTAGCACTCACCTAAACTTCTAAACTTCTGTAGGCTACATCGCACACGAATGTAGAGGATAGCAAACCTACCTTCACTTACGTCCCTTCACGTACATTTATTGCAATTTTGACACTACAGGCGCTTTCGATTCACACAGTGATTATATAGGGGTGAATTATTATGAAACAAATCTCACAAAAATAATCTCGGTTACATATAAACATTACCAGACTAGCCGCGGTGGGCTGTCGTTGGTGCTGCTTGATTCTTGGAAGAGGATCTCGAAACTCAACCATAGACCGTAGACGTCAATATCACCTAGATATGTTTGGTTTCTAACAATCATTATCCGCGACATTATGAATGCTCGCTTTTATCTCAACAAATATTTGTGACGAGGCCAGCAAGCTTTGTGTTTGACTCTATAATCCTATATCACTGAGCAACATGTTTCGAGTTCAATTAGTCCAAGAATAAAAATTCAAAATATAGTATGCACACATGCGAGTAGAGACTAACGATCATAACAAACAATAAATACTAACAGTTTGGAAATAGAATTCCAAGAAATTTAAATGCCGTGTCTAAGTCACCAAATCTCCACAAACTCAAATAAACGAGAGAATAAGCACGACAAAACTTGATGTCCCTCTTAGTTGAAAGCTATTTAGGGACGATTGTCTGTCTTAATTCCGCAAATAGGAAGAGGAATGATGCAACGATGCAATGGTTGAATGGGTGTCAAGGTTGGTCATTGCATGGTTAATTAGACAACAGGACCCAGTTTAAGGAGAAAATATAGCGAAGATATCTGGTGAAATAAACATGCTATGACTATGAGAAGGATGAACATTTACAGTGTTTTATTACGATGGAGAATTCAAAACGAATGAAGGTGCGGACGATACAATGCATTTACTTTACGGATAGTATCTTGCGTTTAGTATAAAACGACTCAAACAGAAAACGATGGGGTATTCGAGGACTTTTGAATTTTGTCTACAAGGTTTAACATTGACCATTTATGAAACGCAGTAATTTTAAATTGTCCGTTTGTACGTGCGTGCGGGTGTCTGTGTGATTTTGTAGTCGAGGCTTCAGACAGCATTGTTGGACTAAAGAAAACAGTCTCACGTTCATCCTTTGTTCACTGCTGTTGACTCATTTACGCTTTAAGTATTTTGATAACTAAAGCATGTAAAGTTACTCAGATCTAAATTTAACCATTTTTGTTAACATGCTTGTCCTTCACTGAAGAGCGGAACCATAGCCTGAATCATACAATTAAAGATTGCAATTTATGTGACTTGAGGAGTTGTAATTTAGCTGAGATGGGTTTTACCCCAGGCTACAGAAGCTGAGGCATCCGAAATGTACTAAATGCATGAATTAACTCAATTCACTGACACGGAAATCGCAGTAGCAAACATTTCATTTTATCTCTGTAACCAATGTGTTAACGGAAATGTGCTTAGGGTCGTTATATTGGCCTAAACCAGTTTACGCACTGCACACAATACAGTCACCTGATTTGGTTCGGATACGCGGATTAGTATTCCTTATATTGTAGAATACGAACGGTTCCAAAGCTACTCCACAGAAATATAAGTTAAATATTTTGCAAAACGGATAAAACTGATCAGATCACAGAAGTCTCACAGACAGTCCCCAGAATTACAATGGGAGATACAGCCAAATAGTTAGTACTAGTACTAATACAAGTACTAGTACTACTAAAGTTAGCATTACTACTTAACCATGCTGTAGGAATTCAAAAGGAATAGAAAATGCTTCTGGAAGAGATATTACTAAGGTCTGGCGCCCAACTTGTCGCTCATTAGGGCTGCGCCTAAACCTCGCCTCGTAGAAAAAAAAATAATGAAAGCGATTCACTGTCCCTATAAGTGGCGAGTGATTATGTTACGAGCTTCTAGTTCTGAGGTGTTATTGAAAGTATTCGGTTTTGATTTCATAACAAACCAAAAGACAAAATAAAGGAAACTTAGAAATATTATCCTACGACAACAAAATGCTCAGAACTTTCATTTGACAACAGGAATACAGATAAAAATGCCCTCTCTCTCTCTCTCTCTCTCTCTCTCTCTCTCTCTCTCTCTCTCTCTCCAGATGAATACATCCTAATTTTTCGAGTGAACATATTACATAATCTCCAATTTTTTCTAACGATTCCGTCTGTTTTTTTCTTTCTTTCAACAACCACCCCCTCTCTCTCTCTCTCTCTCTCTCTCTCTCTCTCTCTCTCTCTCTCTCTCAGTCAAATATGACCTAAATATGAGCAACCATAAAGTAAATTTAAAACCGTACATGGATCCAAACCTCATTCCCTCTAGGGGAGGGGAAGAGGGTTGGGGGGAGGGGGAGGTGGCGGAGGGCCATCTGGTGGCATTAGAGGTTGAAATATAAGCTCAGCATCCACTAAACTGTAAACTAGCGCCATGCACGTGGAATGCCCCCGAGGGGGTGGGGGGAGGGGGATGACTTATAGTTCTCGGGAGGGTGGGACCTCTATGTAGACACACGTCAACTTAGCCTAACGCGACACCCCATTGCAGTTAAGAGAGTTCCTTGGTTTAATTTGTATAGGGTGCTTAAGAGCTTGATTTAAGGCCACCAACGTTTTATTTTTCTGGTTTTCTGTTGAGGTTTAATTTTATATGTAAGTGTTTACGTTCCACAGAGGTTTACTTTTATATGTAAGTGGTTACGTTCCGCAGAGTTTACTTTTACATGTAGGTTGTTTACGTTTCCACAGAGGTTACTTTTATATGTAGTGGTTACGTTCCACGAGGTTTATGTTAGTTTACGTTCCACTGAGGTCTACGTTTATATGTAGAGTTTACGCTTCACGATGATGTAGGTTTATATGTATATTTTACGTTCCACAGAGATTTACGTTAATATGTAGCGTTTTTGTTCATTTTACGTTCTTTTTTTTTAAGCGCTATATGTTTTTGAGAAAATCTCCCATCAACTAGCAAAACAAAGGAGCTCATATGCTAATTATACTGTTTTTTTTTTTTTTTATCTGTCCATCCGCCTGTGGTGTTTTTGTATGGTAACACTGCATCCCGGGCTTTAGATAATTACATTCAGCTTACATTCAACGATTATAATAATATCCTATTTCGAATATTAACGGTGTAATTCGCATAAGTAAATTATTAAAACACTTTTCAGTTGCAAATGTACACCCAGATATCCTTTTATTTACCTAAAACTTACAAATAGCGTAACTATACTAAAGAAGGCACCGGGAGCCAGTGTTACCATACAGAAACACCACAGACGGATGGACGGATGAAAAAAAAAAAAAAAAAAACAGAGTATAGTTGTAAATACGTTTAAGCAAGGAATTTTTCCCTTTGTTAACAAGCCCTCGAATTCTCTTCAGGCCTCTGCTTTCCCTGATTCATGTCAGACCTTGCATTTGACTTGGTCATTAAAATGAGTTTAATAATTTTTAATCGACTTTATTTCCACCCAATATTTGATATTATCAATAAAGGGATTAAGGCCTGCATATCGTCAGTCTCATCAGAAATAATTATATATATTATATATATATATATATATATATATATATATATATATATATACATATATATATATATATATATACATATATATATATATATATATATACTATGTCCATTCAAAAGATGCACTATGATTTGACTTGATCAAACAAATTAGAGAAATAACTTAGCCATAAATTATAGAGTTCATGCACTGCGCACATCGCCCAGCTCATGGTGTGCGCTCAAGCTCAACCTGAGCCGTCAAGCACGCCACTCCTTCAAGGTAGTTAGGGCATGAGTAAAGGCATCCCGAAGTGTAACAGAATTCATCCAAGACTGCAAGATCATTTCCACGAGGTACATCAAATTCAAATGACCTTTCCTTTAAAACGACAGAAAACCTGAATCGTTTGTCATTAGGCTGAATGAACGGTAACACCATAACAGTCGCTTAGGTAGAAAATGTCCATAGTTGACCTGAGCGTATGCAAGCCTTTTGTCTTACCTTTCCACCTAACCACCTCCCCCCCCGGCACCCCACAAGAGAAAAAAAAAAACAAAAAAAAATAAAGCGAAATAATCTTCAGGGATCAGCCGAGCGTGATCATTTTATTCTGACATTCTTCTTCTCCCCTCTACTTCTTCTTCTTCTTCGAGAACCAGAGCCTAAAGAGGTCAGGTAGTTACTGACTGATGAAAGTCAACATACCGGCTTCGTTTTGCGGTTTATACCGCGCGATTAAAGCAAGGGCAAAGTAGCGAGAGTTGCGTGAGGTGGATGTACGATGTCGCGTATGTGTTTGTGAGTATGTGTTGCACATTCCATCTTCAAAGATCTTAAAGGTTACAGGAGAGAGAGAGACAGAGAGGAAAGAGAATTCCTTTATGGGGATGGGTACCCTACTGCCTTTTTTACGAGACCAACAGCTGAGAAAAGAAAAATTTTAAGCAATAACAGAAAAGGGGAAAGGAGGCTAGCTAGTTAGGAATCTCAGCCTCCCAAAGGAAGGGAGGTGATGGGGAAAACAGAATCAGGGTGAGAATTCCAAAGCTCGGAAGCGGGGAGGAGGAGGTAAGAAACCGTCCCATATACAATTTGTGTTGCGTTTTAACATTCCTCCTTTGGGAGTTAAAACTCTTGTACTGTAAGATTTAATGCCCAAGATTATTATGATAAGGATAATTACAAGCAGTATCTCCTTTTCCATAGGAGTCTCACTATTTTCATCATTTCATCATCATTACATCATCATTATCGTCATAATAAACTCACGTCTCTCTCTCCTCTGCCTCTCTCTCTCTCTCTCTCAATCTTTCATTATGACCTCTTTTCC
>NC_061107.1:80335876-80338376 GCF_015104395.2 Macrobrachium nipponense | reverse complement strand
ATATGCAGACTCAAGGCGATACTCAAGTCAAAACTCAACGCCGGAAATATGATAAAAGCCATAAACACATGGGCAGTGCCAGTAATCAGATACAGCGCAGGGATAGTCGAATGGACGAAGGCAGAACTCCGCAGCATAGATCAGAAAACGAGGAAACATATGACAATACACAAAGCACTACACACAAGAGCAAATACGGACAGACTATACATAACACGAAAGGAAGGAGGGAGAAGACTACTAAGTATAGAGGACTGCGTCAACATCGAGAACAGAGCACTGGGGCAATATCTGAAAACCTGTGAAGACGAGTGGCTAAAGAGTGCATGGGAAGAAGGACTAATAAAAGTAGACGAACACCCAGAAATATACAGAGACAGGACAATGACAAACAGAACAGAGGACTGGCACAACAAACCAATGCACGGACAATACATGAGACAGACTAAAGAACTAGCCAGCGATGACACATGGCAATGGCTACAGAGGGGAGAGCCAAAGAAGGAAACTGAAGGAATGATAACAGAGGCACAAGATCAGGCCCTAAGAACCAGATATGTTCAAAGAACGATAGACGGAAATAACATCTCTCCCATATGTAGGAAGTGCAATACGAAAAATGAAACCATAAACCACATAGCAAGTGAATGCCCGGCACTTGCACAGAACCAGTACAAAAAGAGACATGATTCAGTGGCAAAAGCCCTCCACTGAAGCCTGTGCAAGAATCATCAGCTACCTTGCAGTAATAAGTGGTACGAGCACCAACCTGAGGGAGTGATAGAAAACGATCAGGCAAAGATCCTCTGGGACTATGGTATCAGAACGGATAGGGTGATACGTGCAAATAGACCAGACGTGACGTTGATTGACAAAGTTAAGAAGAAAGTATCACTCATTGATGTCGCAATACCATGGGACAACAGAGTTGAAGAGAAAGAGAGGGAAAAATGGATAAGTATCAAGATCTGAAAATAGAAATTAGAAGGATATGGGATATGCCAGTGGAAATCGTTCCCATAATCATAGGAGCACTAGGCACGATCCCAAGATCCCTGAAAAGGTATCTAGAAAAACTGGAGGCTGAAGTAGCTCCAGGACTCATGCAGAAGAGTGTGATCCTAGAAACGGCGCACATAATAAGAAAAGTGTTGGACTCCTAAGGAGGCTGGGTGCAACCCGGAACCCCATACTATAAATACCACCCAGTCGAATTGGAGGACTGTGATAGAGCAAAAAAAAAAAAAAATTATGTTTTGTTAAAAATTATTGCTGCTTCAGCATTATTAATCTTGTAGAGAGTCTTCTCTATTTTTCTGATGACGGCTTTCTCGTTGTTGCTTATACTGGCGAGCAACTCACCAAAGGGCATGGTAAAATTCGGTTGAGTCACTTTATTTATTATTGCTTATACAATTCTCTCTCTCTCTCTCTCTCTCTCTCTCTCTCTCTCTCTCTCTCTCCCCAACGCGACGTTTCCTACTGATCCGCAGGACATTATCAAGCGATGACTGCTAAGGGACTGAATTCGACTGCTAAGGGACTGACCTTGTGTCAGCACGGGCTCTTGCTCACAGAGCAGCCCGTTGCAGATCTTCTCAGGTGGGGGGTATCACTGGGAGCCTATTGATTAGCTTCTACCTGAGTGACGTCACCCCTGGTATTATTCTGATAATGTGCTTCACGTCCGGTGTTTGTTTCATGCGCGCTGATACTTTCGTTGGGGGGGAGGGGCGCGGTCCTCCTCACACACGTCGGTATCAGGAACGCTTCTTGAGTGGTATTAAGGGGAGGCTTTTGCTCGAGTATAAGCAGCGCTTCTAGGAGGCGCAGACGTCGCGGGCCAGGGGCTCTCCCGATGATTTTGACATTCCTGATGATGTCTCTTGTGATGTCATGCTGGTGTACTGCAAGGGCGTGCTGCCTAATGGCGCCCTCCTGGGCGTGGCAGGAGATCCTTTTAGACAGGCGCATCGTCGTCATGCCGATGTAAATCCCAGGGCATCCTTGGGCGGGGCATACGTATCGGTAGACAACGCTGGACTGCTTTAGGGGGTCTCCTACGGGCGGGGAGGGGTTGTTCCTCATCAGAAGGTCCTTCGTACACCGATTCTTATAATGAATAATAAGGGACACTCTCTTCCCTTCCTCCATAGGGCGGACGTGTTCCTCTATTATTTTCTTCATGGCTGCTTCGTCCTCCTTGTATTGGTGGTGCATGAAGGCCTCGTAGAAAAGTTTGATATCCTCCGGGAGTGGGATGTTCCTTCTCTCTTCCTCCGTCATGTACCACTTGTCAAGGGCGGCTCGTGTTTCTCGGTTTACGAGTTTATTTGAGTACCCATTAATAATAATAATAATAATAATAATAATAATAATAATAATAATAATAATAATAATAATAATAATAATAATAATAAGCTTTATTTCCAATATTTACATTGGCTATTCTGTATCTTACAAAGGATAAAATGTATTTCAATGCATGAGTTACACTTCA
>NC_061107.1:80315876-80333376 GCF_015104395.2 Macrobrachium nipponense | reverse complement strand
GAAACTACTCACTACCGAGTCCTTAACATTACTGCCTATGTCTGCAATCATAATGATAAACAGTAATGCAGCTAACACCGTACCTTGTAGCACACCGGATATTACCTTAGCTTCATCCGATTTCTCATCGTTTGCAATAACTATCTGTTTTCTGTTGTGTAAAAATTCTTTTAACCATCTTCCTACTTTACCCACTATATTATGTTTTCCAATTTTCTTCGCTAATAATATTAGGTCTACCTTGTCAAAAGCTTTTGCAAAGTCTAGATAAACACATCTGTTCATTCCGCTTTTCATATTTTTATATATGTTCTCACGGTGGACTAACAGTTGGGTTTGTGTACTTTTTCCGGGTACGAAACAATGTTGTCCTTATATTAAACAAAAAATATTTTTTATTAAATGTTTCACAATATTTTTCTTCATTACCTTTCATACACTTTTCATAATATGTTGATGTTAGACTCACAGGCCTATAATTACTTGCCTCTAGTCTTTGATCCACTTTTGAAAGTAGGGGTAATATATGCTAATTTGTGCTCATCATAAACTTGCCTGTATCTACACTTTGTCTTAATAATATTGCAAGTGGCTTTTGCGATAGAATGAACTACTTTCTTTAACAAAATAGCAGGAACTCCATCAGGTCCTGCAGAAGCTCCATTTTTAATTTCATTAATAGCCTGCACAATATCAGCTTCATTAATATCTATGTCAGCTAAATATTCACTATTTTCGTCCCTTACTTCTATATCATTATCTTCATTATCAATTCTAGGGGTGAATTCTCTCTTATATCGTTCTGCCAATATGTTGCATATTTCCTTTTTTTCATTCGTTAATCTCCCTTCAATTCTTAGGGGCCATTTCTATTTTTCATTCTTCTTTTATTCATCTTTTTCGCGTACGAGTATAATGTTTGGGGTTTTGCTTGATATTTACTAGGGTTTTTTCTTCCAAGTCCCGTTTTTAATTTTCTTTTAGATTGTATAATCTTTTGTTCTGCATTTTCTATCTTACTTTTTAGTTCTTTACCTTCCATGCATTTTTTTCTTTTGCAAGACCTTTTTTCCACTTTCTGATTTTCTGGAGCAAGATCCTTCTGTCTCTTGGTATGCACGACTGAAGTTTACTTTTCTTCTTCGGTATATATTTATCCACTATTTTCTCTAATATTTTATATAATATCTCCGTATTTACCCTTATGTCATCACTTACGAAAATGTTATCCCAATCTTTGTTTAATTCTTCATTTATTTCTGACTATTTTATATTTTTACTGTAGAAGTTGTATTTTCCATATTCTTCCCACTTTTTCATTTTTTGCTTATCTCTGTTTTCACTTGCTTTGGAATGGACTGTTAATTCTATGACATTGTGGTCTGAAATACTCGCATTACAAACTATTATTTCTTTAACATAATTCATCTCGTTCACAAACACTAGGTCTAGAGTATTTTCCTTTCTGGTTGGCAGGTGATTTATTTGTTGAAAGTTGTATTCTAGTAGCATATCTAATAGCTTTTCGAATTGCCTCTTATCTTCTGCACTACTATTACTCTCTTTTTTATATGTATAAATACAACCACAATCTCCTATTCGTTCTTTCCAGTCTACGAAAGGAAAGTTAAAGTCTCCGGATAGGAGAATAGTCCAGTCCTTGTGATTTCTACATATATCATCCAATTTTTCTATTATTATGTCAAACTCTTTAGTATTAGGGGGTCTATATATTACTATGTTCATTAATTTTTCAGATTCAAATTCTACCGCTATTAGTTCACATTCTGTGTTACTATATTTCTCATATATTTTTCCTTGTTTTTTGTCTTTCCCATATATTGCGGTTCCCCCTTGATTCCTATTTTTTCCATCTGATCTATAAGTTTGGAACCCTTTTATTTGATCGTCATTCCCAGTCTCTTGGGAATACCAGGTTTCACTTACATTCATTATATCTATTTTCTTTTCAATTTGGGTTAGTTCTTCTAAGTACTCTGTTTTTCTTGATGAGTTACTCGTAACTAAACACTGCGCATTTATCACTATGATGGTTTGCGTGTTTTCTCCTTCATTTAATATGGGTAATAATAAGGATTTTCCCATGTCTCTTTCCCATTGTGGTATGTTGTTCTTTTTTTCATTTCCTGAAATTCTGACATTAAAAAATCCAACTTTTCCATAATATTTGATCTTCCTTCATCATAATTATTCATTTTGTTTCTGAATCTGCAATTTTCTCCGTATCTGCAATATCCTCTTGCCTCATAAATACAGTTCTTATCTCTTCAGTTGTATCTTGGAGCTGATGCTTGGAAATATTTTGCTGACACTGCATATCGCAGTGATGGCTTGCTTTCTTCTTTCACCTGATATTCTTTGTTCCTCTCTTTATTTGTTTCTTTCTTATTTTGTTTTTTACTTTTATTTGATTGATTATTTATTTGATTTTGATTCATGGCTACAGGGTGCATATATTTACATTTTTTGTCGAACTTACATCCTTTTCCTTCTTTTAGGTTTTTGCATATTTTTGGATGTAGATCTCTGCAATCATCCTCATAGCCGTCTAGGTATGCACATTTACCATATATTTCATAGTTGTGACATACCTTAGGATGTTTGTAGTAACATCTTTCTCCAAATCTGCAATTCCCTCTTTTCAAAAGGTTGCAGACTTTGTCTTTCTTGTCTATTTTTTCCTCTTTCCCATCACTGTTCAGATCTGGGTAGAGCCTCTTCGGGATTTTCTTTTGTGTTGTCATGTCGTAATTTATTTCTTCGTATGTATGCTGCTTGATTGCTTCATATGTAGTATCAATGAGTATCTCTGCATCCATACTTTTATCCTGTTCTTTGTTTTCCTTATTTTTTTCTGTCATTTCAGTTTTGTTTACTTCTCTTCCGTTTTCCTCTTCTTCTTCTTCCTCTCCCTCTTCTTCTTCATCCTTAACTATTTGTACATTCAGTCTTGATTTAATAACATTGTCTATCCATGATAGACATGTTGAACATAATATTCTGGTATCTTTTCTTATATCTTGCAGAGAGAGAGAGAGAGAGAGAGAGAGAGAGAGAGAGAGAGAGAATCTAAATAATCTAATATGACCGCTGAGTTAAAGAACGTTATATTAAGAGAGAGAGAGAGAGAGAGAGAGAGAGAGAGAGAGAGAGAGAGAGAGAGAGAATCAAGGGGTCAGACCAAAGATTAGAGTGACTCCTTCGAATTATAATGACCCAGGGGAACTGTAGCGTGAGGGAGGGGGGGTGTTAAAAAAAATACCCTGGGTGAAACTCCCAGAGACGGAATAAGGACCTAAAAGGGTGGTGGTGCTGCTGGGAGGGACGGGGGGGGGGGGGGGGGTGGAGAAGCGGCGGGGGCGGGGGTGGTGGGGGGAGGGACCAGGGTTATCCTACACCTGAAGAGTCATTTTCATCAGGAAAATATGAAGTTCTGGTTCGTTATTTTTTAGGCAGATGCTGTTTCATCTGTCTACTCGGTCTCTCTCTCTCTCTCTCTCTCTCTCTCTCTCTCTCTCTCTCTCTCTTTTTTGAAGATCTGAAACCGACAACTACTTTTTTCCTACAACACATTAACAACAATATGACATTCGATCATTACGGGAAGCCAAACCTTGAACTATGAGTTCCAAATTGAGTGTCATCGTACATAGTCTAACAGGCCCGACCTTCGATACTACCGGAAAAATCTTAGTTTTTGAGTTTCAGTCTAATGCTGGTCCTACATAGCCCGCCAAAAATAAGACAAGAAAGTCCTCCAAAACTGCGTCTTGGGTGTCGGCGAAATTACCTCACATAAAAGTAGGATATTGTTGTAAAAAAAAAAAATAATAATAATAAAATAAATAAAAAAACAAGCTTCCAGCAAAACAAAAAATAAAAAAATAATGTTCATTGCTGAATAATATTTTCATCTCCGAACAACGTCTAAATGTTGTAATTATCCTCCTATTAACGAAATGCACAGCACAATGACTAATTATTCGTACTTATCCGTGACGAGCAGAGCTGAACAGGGACTTTTGTTGCGCGGTTTCGGGTAAGGTAGGTCCCCCTCCCCCCGCCCCGGCTAATTACGGCTGGGAGGGTTTTGTCGTCTGTGGAACGTACAAGAATAATAATAATGGATCCTCATTCCCGACATCTTATTCTAAAAAGCTTCATTCTCATCCTCACTTCTGGCTATTCATTTCGAGCGCTCTTACTGCGCGAGTAAAAAAAAATAAAAAATAAAATAAAAAATAAAAATAAAAAGGCGGGGGGGAGGGGGGGGGGCGTTGTATTGGCAGGTGCCATGTGGCTACAGAAGTAGCTATTTTTCAAAAGCAACGTCGAAAATGATAATCGTGCAGAGGGATATGTTTGTCAAAAAGGATCACGTGCAAAATCCAGCATAAGGCCCCACAATATTCCCTGACAATGCACGGAAGGTTGATGGGAACGTCCTGGAAGTTTTCTGAAAGTAAACAGAAATATCCTATATGTTTACTGAAAGTAAACCAAAATTCGTGGATGTTTCCTGAAAGTAAACAGAAATGCAAAGAACCTTAAGTAATGCCTACAGTGCATCTGACGGCACTAACCTTCTACGGGATAATTCCGAAAATATCCATGCTGGATATTTGCAATGAAGATTTATTGAAAAGTTCACGAATTATGCCGTAGTTTTCAAAAGAAAATAAGCAGACAGTTCACATCTTCGATCCGAGAGAAACAGAAAGCTATTGACCGGCAAAAGGGACGCAAACAGAAGCGCCATTAGTCAACAGAACCCATACGAACGATTACGCTCCTGACAAAGCATTTGGAGGTGTTCCTACAAATACGCACTTGGATTTTTAATGGTGTCTTTGTATATTTGTTTACGTGTTTACTTTGCTATGGCGCTCAGATTCGCCCGTTGCTTCATCCTTGTGTATTAGTTTGTTACTTTATTTTATTTTTCTAAGAACTGATCTCTTCTTTCTGTATTTCCTAACGGTATAAAAAAAAAATTGGGGGGAAGGAGGTATTAGGAAGCAAAGCAAAATTATTGAAAAACTGAACAAAATGATAAAATAAAATATATAAAAAATTAGAACTTCAAGGCTTCAGATTTCCGAAATAAGGACGATGAGCATCATCGTATCTTGAACAATGAGCATCACTGTATCTTATACAGAGGCCTACCGAAAGTTAATGGAAATTAATGGGTAGAATAAAATATAACGCGTAACTTTTAAACAAAACATGCAAGTCTTACCGTCTTCGTTATTGTTAATGAGCAACCATTCTAAAATGCAGCAAGTATTAAAAAAATGACGGTTAAGGAAGAACAATGGAATTTTTTTATACATATGGTAACTACTGACAATGATAATAATACGTCATTTTTTAAAATTAATTATTAAATAATGAAAAAAGAAAACTGGCAAGGCAGTGGATGAGTGTATTTCAGACAATGGCACAGTTAGTTGTTCAGTCGCATTTGTTACAAAAAAAAACTAATACCTTGGGCGATAACTGCAGCACATTGGATGACCTGAGATGACCCAGCCACCACGAACAGCGACATAACTACGCAAAACCTAATTTAAGAGAGAGAGAGAGAGAATGCTCCCCCAAGGAACACAATAAGAATGGACCCAGTTGCGGGGTGGGTGAGGGGGGGGGGGGGGGAAAGGGGGGGGGGGGGGTAAGGTAGGATGAGAAACTGCACCCCGTTATTTTTTTCGCTAGTTCCAAAAAGCTGCTCCGCTATAGAGTTTGTTTGGGCATAACCTTAGAAAAAAAAAAGCCTCAAGGTATGGGGAAAGGGAGCTTCAAGTCTGGCTCATCTCGAGAAGGTAAACAATGCCTTCGTACAAAACTGTTTTCTCAGAGAATTTTTTTCTTTCGCGTGAAAAAGCCAAGTAATTATAATGGTTGACGTTGAGGGAGGTCGTCGGGGAAGGCAACCTCCAGCAGTCTCTTCAACTGGATGACTCTGATGATAACAAATACAAACCAAAATTGTTTGGTTGTTCAGCATTTTTACGTCGCATGGAACCAGTCGTTATTCAGCAACGGGACCAACGACTTTACGTGACTTCCGAACCACGTCGAGAGTGAACTTCTATCATCAGAAATACACATCTCTCACCCCTCAGTGGAATGCCCGAGAATCAAACTCGCGGCCACTGAGGTGGCAGGCCAACACCAAGCCGACCTTGCCACCGAGGCGCTCAAAAAAAAAAAATCCAAATAATGATCCATTCTTTTCGGTTATCTTAGCTTCCTACATGTAAAAAGTAATGTATTTTATCAGATTCCTGGTTTCTCTAAAGAAAATAAGGTAAGAAATAACTTGGTTAAGACCAAACATAGGTGATCTATGCAGACTGATGTAACGCAGTGCAGTATTTTCAATATGCCTGCCTAAGCACTTTCATAACTAAAGGAAAAAATTAATGTTTTTTAAAATGCACTAAGAAGTGAAAAATAAATTTTTTGAGACACGCCAAGATTTTCGTCCAATCAATCATGGTTAACTGTAAGAAAATCCTGGTGTCTCAAAAAATTTATTTTTCACTTCTTAATGCATTTTAATAAAAGCTTGTTTTAAAAAACTTTTTTATTTCCATATTTTATACTTTTAATTTCTGACAGAAAATGTAACCGATCAATGACTGTATCTAGCCAAATTGATATCCTGTCGATCAAAAGGAGGTTTGGAAAAAAATCCGCAGTGATTTACCGCGTCAAAACAGTTGTGAAAAATCCGAAGAGTTTCACACAAATCTTTATACTGTACTGAGAGAGGTCACTTGCAGGGTTACTAGAGATCACTGCTGACCTACTGATCATGTAAAAAGGTTGTATTGTCACCGGGATTGAGTAACCATGCAAAATTTCAATTTAATCGGACGAAGGGAACAGGTCGAAAATTCAGTAGCAAGATTTGATCTAGACAAACAAAGTCACAAAAGCAAGCTAAATAAAGCTAAATAATCTAAATACAGCTAAATAAAAGCTTATAGAAAGGGAAACTGTCTATATAACAGCTTCTTCTCTTATACGTAACTATGTAACTTATATCTCCACGATTATAATTTCATCTCTGTGATGTCATTCCCGTGTATTGCACAGACAACGAAGCTATAAATAAACCCGAGTCGCCACGAGCACTGAGAGACGTCACCCCCCACCTCCAGAGGGGCAACTCCTCCAATATATTATCACCTTCGAAGGAAGACGCAGAAGGGCGCTTCATTGTCGAACCTCAGAATGAACTTTCCACCCAAAGCCATTTAAACTATCGCCTTCATCCCTCGCATTGCCCGGGCTAAGACGAACTCACTCTCTCTCTCTCCACACACACACATATACACATATACGTATATATACACACAGACACAATCTGACGGACATACTATGCTCTCTCTCTCTCTCTCTCTCTCCATACACATATACATATATACGTGTATATATATATATATATATATATATATATATATATATATATATAATATATATATATATATATATATATATATATATATATATACACGTATATATGTGTATGTGTGTGTGGAGGAGAGAGAGAGAGAGAGAGAGAGAGAGACAGACAGACAGACAGACAGACAGACAGAGCATAGTATGTCCGTCAGATTGTGTCTGTGTGTGTGTGTGTATATAATATATTATATATATATATAATACATATATATATATATATATACATATATATATATATATATATATATATATATATATATATATATATATATATATATATATATACATACATAGACACAATCTGACGGACATACTATGCTCTCTCTCTCTCTCTCTCCACACACATATACATATATACGTATATATACACAGACACAATCTGATGTATACATACCAAGCTCTTATATGCTTGTTTACATATAATTGAATTAACAAATATAATTTTTTCGCGTTATCCCTGACAGCTTACTGGTTATTTACGAACTAAATTGCGTTTATTATTTTATTTGCCTTAGTAAAAAGTCTCTCTCTCTCTCTCTCTCTCTCTCTCTCTCTCTCTCTCTCTCTCTCAAATAAAAGGTTTCAAACTATAGATCAGATAGAAAAAATAGGAATCAAGGGGGAACCGCAATATATGGGGAAAGACACAAAACAAGGAAAAATATATGAGAAATATAGTAACTCAGAATGTGAAACTAATAGCGGTAGAATTTGAATCTGAAAAATTAATGAACATAGTAATATATAGACCTCCTAATACTAAAGAGTTTGACTTAATAATAGAAAAATTGGATGATATATGTAGAAATCACAAGGACTGGACTATTCTCCTATCTGGAGACTTCAACTTTCCTTTCGTAGACTGGAAAGAACGAATAGGAGATTGTGGATGTACTTATACATATAAAAAAGAGAGTAATAGTAGTGCAGAAGATAAGAGGCAATTCGAAAAGCTATTAGATATGCTACTAGAATACAACATTCAACAAATAAATCACCTGCCAACAAGAAAGGAAAAATACTTTAGACCTAGTATTGTGAACGAGATGAATTATGTTTAAAGAAATAATCAGTTTATAATGCGAGTATTCAGACCATAATGTCATAGAATTAACAGTCCATTCCAAAGCAAGTGAAAACAGAGATAAGCAAGAATGAAAAAGTGGGAAGGATATGGAAAATACAACTTCTACAGTAAAAATATAAAATGGTCAGAAAAAAATGAAGAATTAAACAAAGATTGGGATAATATTTTTCGTAAGTGATGACATAAAGGTAAATACGGAGATATTATATAAAATATTAGAGAAAAATAGTGGATAAATATATACCGAAGAAGAAAAGTAAACATCAAAAGTCATGTCATTGATACCAAGAGACAGAAGGATCTTGTTCCAGAAAATCAGAAAGTGGAAAAAAAGGTCTAGCAAAAAAAACAAAAAAAAATGCATGGAAAGTTATAGAACTAAAAAGTACGTAAGATAGAAAATGCAGAACAAAAGATTATACAATCAAAAGAAAATGAAAAACGGGACTTGGAAGAAAAACCCTATTAAATATCAGCAAAATCCCAACTATTTATACTCATATGCGAAGAAGATGAATAAAAGAGAATGAAATAGAAATAGGCCCTCTAAGAATTGAAGGAGATTAACGAATGAAAAAAGGAAATTTTGCAAACATACTGGCAGAACGATATAAGAGAGAAATTCACCCTAGAATAGATAAGAAGATAATGATATAGAAGTAAGGGAATGAAAATAGTGAATATTTAGCTGACATAGATATTAATGAAGCTGATATTGTGCAGGCTATTAATGAAATTAAAAATGGAGCTGCTGCAGGGCCTGATGGAATTCCTGCTATTTTGTTAAGAAAGTAGTTCATTCTATCGCAAAGCCACTTGCAATATTATTAAGACAAAGTGTAGATACAGGCAAGATTTTATGATTAGCAGCACAAATTAGCATATATTACCCCTACTTTCAAAAGTGGATCAAGACTAGAGGCAAGCAAGTATATGGCCTGTGAGTCTAACATCACATATTATGAAAGTGTATGAAAGGGTAATGAAGAAAAATATTATGAAACATTTAATAAAAAATAATTTGTTTAATAAAGGACAACATGGTTTCGTACCCGGAAAAAGTACACCAAACCCAACTGTTAGTCCACCGTGAGAACATATTCCAAAAATATGAAAAAGCGGAAATGAAACAGATGTGGTTATTTAGACTTTGCAAAAGCTTCTTTGATAAAGTAGACCATAATATATTAGCGAAGAAAATTAGAAAACACAATATCGTGGATAAAGTAGGAAGATGGTTAAAAGAATTTTTACACAACAGAAAAACAGATAGTCTTGCAAACGACGAGAAATCGGATGAAGCCAAGGTAATATCCGGTGTGCCGCAAGGTACGGTGTTAGCTGCAATTACTGTTTGTTATTATGATTGAAGACATAGACAATAATGTTAAGATTCGGTAGTGAGTAGTTTCGCGCAGATGACACAAGCAATAAGTAGAGAAATTACTTGTGATGAAGATAGGAACGCTCTACAAAGAGACCTTAACAACGTATATGATTGGGGCAGAGGTAAATAGGATGGTATTTAACTCTGATAAATTTGAATCAATTAAAATTGGATGGAGCCAGAGAAAGAAAGCTATATGCATATAAGGGACCTAATAATGAGACAATCACAAATAAGGAAGCAGTTAAAGACCTTGTGTGATGATGAATAGGAACATGTTATGCAATGATCAAATAGCAACTCTGTTGGCAAAATGTAAGCAAAAATGGGAATGGGAATGTTGTTACGGCACTTCAAAACAAGAAAAGCTGAACACATGATTATGCTTTATAAAACATATGTTCGTAGTCCACTTGAATATTGCAATATGATATGGTACCCACACTATCAAAAGGATATTGCACAAATAGAGAGTGTAATAAAGGTCCTTTTACAGCTAGAATAGAAGAAGTTAAAGACCTTGACTACTGGGAAAGACTACAATTAATTCTTTAAAATTATATAGTCTAGAAGGGAGAATACTTTAGACCTAGTATTTGTGAACGAGATGAATTATGTTAAAGAATAATAGTTTATAATGCGAGTATTTCAGACCATAATGTCATAGAATTAACAGTCCATTCCAAAGCAAGTGAAAACAGAGATAAGCAAGAAACGAAAAAGTGGGAAGGATATGGAAAATACAACTTCTACAGTAAAAATATAAAAATGGTCAGAAATAAATGAAGAATTAAACAAAGATTGGGATAATATTTCGTAAGTGATGACATAAAGGTAAATACGGAGATATTATATAAAATATTAGAGAAAATAGATGGATAAATATATACCGAAGAAGAAAAGTAAACATCAGTCATGCATACCAAGAGACAGAAGGATCTTGTTCCAGAAAATCAGAAAGTGGAAAAAAGGTCTAGCAAAAAAAAAAAAAAAAAAAATGCATGGAAAGTTATAGAACTAAAAAGTAAGATAGAAAATGCAGAACAAAAGATTATACAATCAAAAGAAAATGAAATAAAAACGGGACTTGGAAGAAAAAACCCTATTAAATATATCAAGCAAAATCCCAAACATATTATACTCATATGCGAAGAAGATGAATAAAAGAAGATAGAAATAGGCCCTCTAAGAATTGAAGGAGATTAACGAATGAAAAAAAGGAAATTTGCAAACATACTGGCAGAACGATATAAGAGAGAATTCACCCCTAGAATAGATAATGAAGATAATGATATAGAAGTAAGGGATGAAAATAGTGAATATTTAGCTGACATAGATATTAATGAAGCTGATATTGTGCAGGCTATTAATGAAATTAAAAATGGTGCTGCTGCAGGGCCTGATGGAATTCTGCTATTTTGTTAAAGAAAGTAGTTCATTCTATCGCAAAGCCACCTTGCAATATTATTAAGACAAAGTGTAGATACAGGCAAGATTTATGATGAGCACAAATTAGCATATATTACCCCTACTTTCAAAAGTGGATCAAGACTAGAGGCAAGTAATTATAGGCCTGTGAGTCTAACATCACATATTATGAAAGTGTATGAAAGGGTAAAGGGTCAATGAAGAAAAAATATATGAAACATTTAAATAAAAAATAATTTGTTTAATAAAGGACAACATGGTTTCGTACCCGGAAAAAGAAAAAAAAATACACAAACCCAACTGTTAGTCCACCGTGAGAACATATTCAAAAATATGAAAAGCGGAAATGAAACAGATGTGGTTATTTTAGACTTTGCACAACAAAAGCTTTTGATAAAGTAGACCATAATATATTAGCGAAGAAAAATTAGAAACACAATATCGTCGGTATTGGATTAAATAGGAAGATGGTTTTAAAAGTTTTTTTTTTTTTTTAATTTTTAAACACAAAACAGACAGAGATAGTTATGCAAACGACAGAGAAATCGGATGGAAGCCAAGGTAATATCCGGTGTGCCGCCAAGGTACGGTGTTAGCTGCAATACTGTTTGTTATTATGATTGAAGACATAGACAATAATGTTCAAGGATTCGGTATGTGAGTGAGTCTAGATTTCGCAGATGACACAAAAAGAATAAGTAGAGAAATTAACTTGTGATGAAGATAGGAACGCTCTACAAAGAGACCTTAACAAAGTATATGATTGGGCAGAGGTAAATAGGATGGTAGTTTACTCTGATAAATTTGAATCAAAACAATAAATTATGGAGACAGAGAAAGAAAGCTATATGCATATAAGGGACCTAATAATGAGACAAATCACAAATAAGGAAGCAGTTAAAGACCTTGGTGTGATGATGAATAGGAACATGTTATGCAATGATCAAATAGCAACTCTGTTGGCAAAATGTAAAGCAAAAATGGGAATGTTGTTACGGCACTTCAAAACAAGAAAAGCTGAACACATGATTATGCTTTATAAAACATATGTTCGTAGTCCACTTGAATATTGCAATATGATATGGTACCCACACTATCAAAAGGATATTGCACAAATAGAGAGTGTACAAAGGTCCTTTACAGCTAGAATAGAAGAAGTTAAAGACCTTGACTACTGGGAAAGACTACAATTCTTAAAATTATATAGTCTAGAAGGGAGAATACTTTAGACCTAGTATTTGTGAACGAGATGAATTATGTTAAAGAAATAATAGTTTATAATGCGAGTATTTCAGACCATAATGTCATAGAATTAACAGTCCATTCCAAAGCAAGTGAAAAACAGAGATAAGCGAAAGAATGAAAAAAGTGGGAAGGATATGGAAAATACAACTTCTACAGTAAAAAATATAAAATGGTCAGAAAATAAATGAAGAATTAAACAAAGATTGGGATAATATTTTCGTAAGTGATGACATAAAGGAAATACGGAGAGATTATATAAAATATTGAGAAAATAGTGGATAAATATATACCGAAGAAGAAAAGTAAACATCAGTCATGCATACCAAGAGCACAAGGATCTTGTTCCAGAAAATCAGAAAGTGGAAAAAAAGGTCTAGCAGCAAAAAAAAAAAATGCATGGAAAGTTATAGAACTAAAAAGTAAGAGAAGAAAATGCAGAACAAAAGATTATACAATCAAAAGAAAATGAAAAAACGTGACTTGGAAGCAAAAAACCTATTAAATATCAAGCAAAAAATCCCAAACTATTATACTCATATGCGAAGAAGATGAATAAAAGAAGAAGAAAACAAATAGGCCCCTCTAAGAATTGAAGGGAGATTAACGCAATGAAAAAAAAAGGAAATTTGCAACATACTGGCAGAACGATATAAGAGAGAATTCACCCCTAGAATAGATAATGAAGATAATGATATAGATAGTAAGGGATGAAAATAGTGAATATTTAGCTGACATAGATATTAATGAAGCTGATATTGTGCAGGCTATTAATGAAATTAAAAATGGAGCTGCTGCAGGGCCTGATGGAATTCCTGCTATTTTGTTAAAGAAAGTAGTTCATTCTATCGCAAAGCCACTTGCAATATTATTAAGACAAAGTGTAGATACAGGCAAGATTTATGATGAGCACAAATTAGCATATATTACCCCTACTTTCAAAAGTGGATCAAGACTAGAGGCAAGTAATTATAGGCCTGTTGAGTCCTAACATCACATATTATGAAGTGTATGAAAGGGTAATGAAGAAAAATATTATGAAACATTTAATAATAAAAAATAATTTGTTTAATAAAGGACAACATGGTTTCGTACCCGGAAAAAGTACACAAACCCAACTGTTAGTCCACCGTGAGAACATATTCAAAAATATGAAAAGCGGAAATGAAACAGATGTGGTTTATTTAGACTTTGCAAAAGCTTTTGATAAAGTAGACCATAATATATTAGCGAAGAAAATTAGAAAACACAATATCGTGGATAAAGTAGGAAGATGGTTAAAAGAATTTTTACACAACAGAAAACAGATAGTTATTGCAAACGACGAGAAATCGGATGAAGCCAAGGTAATATCCGGTGTGCCGCAAGGTACGGTGTTAGCTGCAATACTGTTTGTTATTATGATTGAAGACATAGACAATAATGTTAAGGATTCGGTAGTGAGTAGTTTCGCAGATGGACACAAGAATAAGTAGAGAAATTACTTGTGATGAAGATAGGAACGCTCTACAAAGAGACCTTAACAAAGTATATGATTGGGCAGAGGTAAATAGGATGTATTTAACTCTGATAAAATTTGAATCAATAAATGGGTTATGGAGCAGAGAAAGAAAGCTATATGCATATAAGGGACCTAATAATGAAGACAATCACAAATAACGGAAGCAGTTAAAGACCTTGGTGTGATGATGAATAGGAACATGCTTATGCAATGATCAAATAGCAACTCTGTTGGCAAATGTAAAGCAAAAATGGGAATGTTGTTACGGCACTTCAAAACAAGAAAAGCTGAACACATGATTATGCTTTATAAAACATATGTTCGTAGTCCACTTGAATATTGCAATATGATATGGTACCCACACTATCAAAAGGATATTGCACAAATAGAGAGTGTACAAAGGTCCTTTACAGCTAGAATAGAAGAAGTTAAAGACCTTGACTACTGGGAAAGACTACAATTCTTAAAATTATATAGTCTAGAAAGGAGAAGAGAACGCTACATGATAATTCAGGCATGGAAACAGATAGAAGGAATAGCAGAAAATATCATGGAACTAAAAATATCAGAAAGAGCAAGCAGAGGTAGATTAATAGTGCCCAAAACTATACCAGGAAAAATAAGGAAAGCACACAGGACATTAATCCACTACGCACCAGCATCGATAATGCAGCGTCTATTCAATGCGTTGCCAGCTCATCTGAGGAATATATCAGGAGTGAGCGTAGATGTGTTTAAGAATAAGCTCGACAAATATCTAAACTGCATCCCAGACCATCCAAGATTGGAAGATGCAAAATATACCGGAAGATGTACTAGCAACTCTCTGGTAGACATTAGAGGTGCCTCACACTGAGGGACCTGGGGCAACCCGAACAAGATGTAAGGTCTGTAAGGTAAGGTCTCGGGATGACAACCAGTGAGGCTACAAGTGCACGTAAATACGCTTCTTTTCGATCCGTTTTTTTTTAACGCCTCTGTTATGAACCCTTAACACGAGTCATTATGCACAACACTGATATACTAATTATATCTTAATCTAATTATGATCTAAATTAATTCTATAACCTGTTACACGAACCTGACTTATACATCATCTCACGATGCTTTTACAAATTCACTTTCTCCGTGCAACCTTATGCTTAATACCTTAACCAATTCCGAAATCTAGACAAAGAAAGTAAAATAAAGAGACAGTAAGAGAACAAGCAACTGGGCAGACCCACTGGCTTCTTGTTCTGTTACATTTAAATCCGTTCGTTCTCTGGATGATCCCAGTCTCCTTCGTCCATACTTACTTTTTTTTTTTACTTTCTTCTATTCAATCTTACTTATCCCATTATCTACCTTTCTTCAGCACTGGCCTCTAATTTCCACGTAGCTAGCTTTGGTATTTCACCTTCCATTTAGAGAGAGAGAGAGAGAGAGAGAGAGAGAGAGAGAGAGATCACTTATTATTTTATATGCAAGATATGATGTTGAAAACGAGAGAGAGAGAGAGAGAGAGAGAGGGGAGAGAGAGAGAGAAAGATCACTTATTATTTTATATGCAAGATATGATGTTAAAAACGAGAGAGAGAGAGAGAGAGAGAGAGAGAGAGAGAGAGAGATCACTTATTATTTTATATGCACGATATGATGCTGAAAACGAGAGAGAGAGAGAGAGAGAGAGAGAGAGAGAGAGAGAGAGAGAGAGAGAGAGAGACCACATATCATTTTATATGCACGATGAGTGAAAAGAGAGAGAGAGAGAGAGAGAGAGAGAGAGAGAGAGAGAGAGAGAGAGAGAGAGAGATCACTTATCATTTTATATGCAAGATATGATGTTGAAAACGAGAGAGAGAGAGAGAGAGAGAGAGATCACTTATCATTTTATATGCACGATATGAAGTTGAAAACGAGAGAGAGAGAGAGAGAGAGAGAGAGAGAGAGAGAGAGAGAGAGAGAGAGAGAGAGAGAATCACTTATCATGTTATATGCACGATGTGAAGTTGAAAAACTGAGAGAGAGAGAGAGAGAGAGAGAGAGAGAGAGAGAGAGAGAGAGAGAGAGAGAGAGAGAATCAACTTTGACATCCGGAAAAGTTGAAAACCATCTTACCAGTATCACAGAGAGAGAGAGAGAGAGAGAGAGAGAGAGGGAAGCATCTTTTGACATCCGGAAAAGTAGAAAAAAACATCTTACCAGCTTACCAGTATCACAGAGAGAGAGAGAGAAGAGAGAGAGAGAGAGAGAGAGAGAGAGACTGTTCTCTGAAGATGTATATTCTGCGAGCAATTTGGAAAAGCCAGAGTAGTCCCCCCCAAAAGCCGTACAGAAATCCGGCAGCGACGAACGCTTCTCCTCCTTCCCATCAATATTCAGTACCCAGCCATCTGCACCAACTGCCCCTGTGATTTTAATCGATTGGGATAAACGCGAATTGCAAAGTCTACGACAGAGTTTCGCCTCGTCATTAGAGATGCAATATGAAGGTCATCATCAACTGGCACCCGTCCCCAGTGACAATAGTTTTTTCGACCGTTCGGATCTGGGAGCCGACCATTGTGATAATATTCTGTCTTTTTTATAATATTCTTTTTTATTATAATATTCTGTTTTTATTATATTTTTTTGTTTATAATATTCTGTTTTTTCTTTTTCAATTTGCATCATGTTTTTGCCCGTTTCAGTGCTTATGGAATGTCAACAATATCATCTCAGGAAAGGTTAAACTAATTTGGGTGAAATTTCGGGGCAAACGCGTTCGTAGGGCGTCCCCGTCAGGAGGTTAGTTTTTTTTTTTTTTTTTTTTTTTTTTTGTTTTTTTTTTTTTTTTTTTTTTTTTTTTTTTTAACGCTTATCCACGAATATTCCAACACAAGTGGCCATCGAAATCATCTCGCCGATTTGAGTAAAATTCCCCAACCTTACCAATGATAGCCACGGTCGCTTATTGTTCCTTTCCATTACAGTGGCGGATTTAAGGGCGGGAGGTAGGAGGGGGACCTGGTCACGGCCCCCCCCCCCCACATGGATATGAATAATAGAGCATTGTTTTATTTCAATAAATCATTATTAGTAGCAAACATTTGCTTAGTTAATGATTATTTCAACAACAAAAACAACAACAACAACTACTACTGCATATTATGTGAGCATATATATCAATAAATATTGAAATGTACTGTACAAGCTACACACATATACCTATCTATCTATCTATCTATCTATCTATCTATCTATCTATCTATCTATGTGAATGATAATACTGAGTGCCACCACCCCCCGGCGCCCCCTCCAACCCAATGAAAGATTTCTAGTTCCGCCACTGTTTCATTACAGCACCTTAAAAACCAAATTTCTTAGGTCTTGGTTT
>NC_061107.1:80300876-80310876 GCF_015104395.2 Macrobrachium nipponense | reverse complement strand
TCTCTCTCTCTTCTCTCTCTCTCTCTCTCGTTTAAACCCATGCATAACTGCATGTCGTGGCCCATAGCAAACCATACACTAGCGTGACAGTGTGAGAATGCACGTATGAAAGTCTATGACGAAGCCCCTGCATGGAATGGCCATGCAGAGAGAGAGAGAGAGAGAGAGAGAGAGAGAGAGAGAGAGAGAGAGAAAGACTTTCACCGAGATGATTCCATTCAGTAGCTGAGGCGCATTTTGTTTGAGGCACTTTAGGAAATCACAATGAAGAAGAGGAAAGTTTTCCCGAGCTTTCGACTAACTTGGGATCATCATCAGCAACTCTCCCGAGTCCCTCCGCTTTGTGTGTCTGTGTGTGTGTGTCCGAAAGGAGGAGGAGGAGGAGGAGGAGGAGGATGAATGAGAAGGCTTCTTTTGTTATTGTTGTACCAGTATAATCGAGCATTCGCTGAATGCAAGACGCACATGAAATTTTTTCTTTAACGCACAGTCGAACTATTTCTCCAAAGTTCCATTAAGTCTCGTGTGCATTTTGAGCTTTCATCAGGCTCTCTCTCTCTCTCTCTCTCTCTCTCTCTCTCTCTCTCTCTCTCTCTCTCTCTCTCGTAATTATGTTTCTCTACACGAATACGGGTAAGCAAAAATACTTTCGGCACATCCCGAGTATGGCATTTAGTTGAGCTTGGAAAATTCATGATTCTTATCAGGGGAAGAAATTATGTGATAAAGACGCCCTTCTCTCTTAAAAACGTTACGAAAGGACATCGAGGAACATCTGATGTTGTAATGTATCTAATAATATGTCCCCGATACGAACTGTATTCTCAAATCTCGTTTTAATGAGAGCCTCGAAATTGCAGACATGACCTAGCCAAGTGTATTAACAAAATAAAGCATTTAAACAATAATATTACTCTTATTTCCTCTCCGGCATAAAGCAATCCTTTAAAATTCCGATAAGACTCAAACAAAAAAGTTTAATTATCAAAGCAACAAGGCGTGGCCCGACTTCCAGCTTACTAGGGATGCGTGAGAGATTTTCCCCTCACGCGTAAGTTGCAAACATTATATTTCTAAATGTTAACGTAAATCAAAATGTGCTAAAATCTACGGTCAAATAGTGCCTTGTTTCACCAACGAAAACCAAAATAAATACGGTATATTTTAATTGAAATAAATTTTCTGTACAGTTTAACGTGCACATTATTTATTTTTTACATTTTCATTCTAATAGATAAATCATAATTATCCTATCCTAAAATTCCTGTATCTAACTCAACGCGAAACACCTTTTTCAGACAATTTAAGGCTCTTCCATAGACCTTCCCTACCCCCAACAAGAGCAACAATAACAAATTGTTTTTAGGCTTAACCCCCGAGTAAGCGAAAATTGTAAAACATGAACCTGATGGAGAATTAGCCTCTTATGGATAGATCGGATCTATTGTCCCGTGCTTCTATTTTACTTCAAGACTACAATGCGTCACTCCATAGATGTTGTTACAAGGAGTTACAAGGATTAGGATGTCTCAAAGACTTGTTAGTCCATCCGAGGAGACATCGTGTTCTCACTTAACTGTAAGAGCAGGTTTTACTGTGCTTTCACGGTGTCCTAATGATTTTGTCTAGCATTCTTTTAAACTCTTCCACACTGTTGCTGTTTACAACTTCTGGTGGCAGTTTATTCCACGTGTCACATAATTATATTGTATGTAAAGAAGTTCCTACAATGGGATGTGTTGTATCTCTTCAGTTCTAGTTTCCATCCATTATTTCTTGTCTGGTTTTCGTTTAATGTAAATAGGTTACTGTTCAAGCTTTCTGTTTGTTGGATCACATTCAGACTCAATCTCTCGATCAGTTAATTGCTCAGTCAATCAGTTCCAACCTTTGTTATCCGGTCAGTCAGACCGTTAGCTGTTTGTCAGTTAGCCAATTACAGTCTGACACTTAGTCGAACAACTGATCAGTCAAGTCAGATTCTCGGTTACATGACCATTCAGTCAGCTACCCTGATACTCAGTTGGGCAACTTTGTGTTTGTTTGTTTGTTTGTACGGTGTTTTTACGTTGCATGGAACCAGTGGTTATTCAGCAACGGGACTAATGGCTTTACGTGACTTCCGAATCACGTCGAAAGTGAACCTCTATCATCAGTCGAGCAACTGATCAGTCAAGTCAGTTAATTACTCGGTTACACGATTATTCAGTCAACTACCCAGTTACTCAGGCAACCCTTATCTCAAGACATTGAATCAGTCATAAATTCAGGTACTCGACCAGATAGTCAGTCAATCAGTCTATCACAGTACTCCATAATCCAGTCAATTAGTGTGCCAATCAGTTACTAAGTGACTAACTCCACCTGAGAGCCTGCCAATCAGTGACCGAGTTATTCATTCAATATGAGGGGCTATCAGTCAGTCAGTTAGTCAGTCATTCAGACAACCAATCAGTCAATATGTTACACTGTGAATGAGTTAAGCATCTCTTATGTCACCCACACTTTAAAGGCAAATGAAAACAATAACACCGAAAAAAATAGATGAATATCATAATGACTTTGTCTCTGGCAAAAGACAATTAAGAAGCAAATATATAAAAATAAAATTTAATGTTAAATTATAACCCAAACATAAAAAAGTACGTACATAACCCAAACAAAAGTACATAACCAAGCCGTTTTGTCAGTCGACTATTGCTTGTTTGGTCTTTTTTAGGGGGTTGGGGTGGGCTGGCTGGCATTTATGTGTGCCAGCCTCTCTCTCTCTCTCTCTCTCTCTCTCTCTCTCTCTCTCTCTCTCTCTCTCTCTCTCTCTCATTTCGAAAACAACGGACAACCTGCATGAAAGGACAACTTTTGTATCGAGCAGACGGATTTAGAAAATCCCTTTTTTTTTTATCTCCATCAGATCACCCAAGCGTGGAAGATTGAATAAAACACCAGGTGTCCAGCTGCTGATAAACAGCGCTACTTTTCATTTTCGTCGCAGCCGTCGCTGCTTTTTTTTACCCTTTGCCTGCGTAGGAGGGCTTCGGGTACGTTTAGTAGAATGGCTGAATCACTGTCTTGGTCTTCTGAATGTGGCTCAGGTCACAATTATTAGATTTCTTTTTACTATTCCAGACTGAATGGGGATTAGTCACAAGATTGGATCTCTCTCTCTCTCTCTCTCTCTCTCTCTCTCTCTCTCTCTCTCTCTCTCTCTCTCTCTCTTATATCAGACTTTGGCCACTTTCAAGTTCAAGAAATCCTACACAATTACCACTCACCTAATACTATTTCTATGTTATCATTCACTGCTGAATAATGATATTAAAATAATCTTTTAAAATAACAAAATTTAGTAGAATTATAAAAAAAAACAGTGTGTATTCAGAAGCGAGTTAAAGTTCTTCTCACTTACACTTTTATTGTCGTTTGATTATCCGGAAAGGAAAAATAGCTGTCTACGGCAAAGCGTTTGAAAGATACACTCACCCCCACCCCTCACCCCCGCCCCCGCCCGGCTCTCTGTAGGGTGTAGTGAGCTCTCAGGAGAGTGGTAAAATCCCAAAGCTTATCACAAGCATTATTTCAGATCTCAGACATTCTGAAGTGACTAATAAAACGCACCGCAAGAAAAATACGATTAAGAATTGGGTTCTGTTACACAAAAAATAATCAATTGCGTCTCCCACTACAAATTCAGTTTGCGCATATGCAGAGAGAGAGAGAGAGAGAGAGAGAGAGAGAGAGAGGCACAAAAAAGTGACAGAGAGGAATATTCTCATCCGGCCACTAGATGGACCTAATCTCGCCTTCAGTAGGTACGATATTGGTCGAGATTTCCCGAAAGCCTTCTTTCCCCATTCACAGGAGGACCACTCAATGGACTCGGTGAAGTCATCTCCGGCCGATAAAAGATTTCGGGGTTTCATTTCGACTTCTGCCTTCCTTCGAATATGGAGATGCCCTTCGATTTCATTACTCACAGTTCCTCCTCGTTGGACGAGTGGTTTTTTTTTCGTGCTCGCCTACCTATTCGGTAGTCCTTAGTTCGATGATGCCCCGGTCTGCCAATGTGGAATCTGAGGAACTTGTTTCTGGTGATTAGAAATTCATTCGGATCCCACAATAAGCTGTAGGTCCCGTTGCTAGGTAACCAATCAGTTCCTAGCTACGTAAACATATCTAATCCTTTGGGCCAGCCCTAGGAGAGCTGTTCATCAGCTCAGCGGTGTGGTAAGACATACTTATCTCAGTAGGTTTCTTTTACAGAAAACTAAAAATCGCTTGTTTTCCCAACTACAACACATTCCATGGACACATCAACCTACAAAAAAATATGCAGACAAAGAAAGCGGAAACGCAAAAGTAACACAGAATAAAAGGAAAAAGGGGAAAAAGTGGGGCAGGAGCGCAGCAACCAATCACCAGTCATTATTGGCGGCGAACTTGGCTTAATCAGCAGACGATCGAGACGTTGATTAAGGTCGAAAGCTCCTGGGGGGATGTGTCATGCTTCTTCACATCCGGGTCATTGATGACTGAGAAGCCCTCTATATTAATGGAATCCCCTCTCACGTCCCTCGGGGCTGTTGCATTTTAGTTATTTGAATTTTATTGAACGGAGAGGCGTGTGTCGAATATCTTCATCGCGTGTACGAGATCACCAGATGTCTGCTTGGAGACACTCGCAATCAAAGCATTTTCATGCACAAATGTATTTTTATAAACGAAATGTATGAGAATATATCAACAATGCCTTTTCCTGGTGCTTATTCTTTTTTAAACGATTTTTAAATCTATCTACATCTATACAGGAAGTCCGTATAGCACAAGTAGAGTCTCAAAAGACATGGAGACAAGACACATTTGAAAAAGGTTTCATATACCTTTCGAACCTGTCATCATATTACCATTATTCAAAGCAAAACAAGGAAGGAGGAAAATAAGATTGGAAAGGATAACATTACTTCTTTTTAATCGGAAAACACCGCCTTAAAACTGTTCATAATTACCATTTGTACTAATTTCTACCATATACCCTTATTGAGAGAGAGAGAGAGAGAGAGAGAGAGAGAGAGAGAGAGAGAGAGAGAGTTACAAGGAGTCACAAGGATTGGGATGTCTCAAAAACTTGTTAGTCCATCCGAGGAGACATCGTGTGCTCACTTATCTGTAGGAGCAGGTTTTACTGTGCATCCACAGTGCCCTTGTAATGATTTTGTCTAGCTTTCTTTTAATCTCTTCCACACTGTTGCTGTTTACAACTTTTGGTGGCAGTTTAATCCACGTGTCACATATCTTGTATGTAAAGAAGTTCCCACAATGGGAGGTGTTGTATCTCTTCAGTTCTAGCTTCAGTTCTAGTTTCCATCCATTGTTTCTTGTCTGGTTTTCGTTTCACGAAAATAGGTTACTGTCTACTTTTGTTATGCCTTTCAGAGAGAGAGAGAGAGAGAGAGAGATTTAATTTATCACGTCACGGTTTGCATTGTCAAAGATACCAGACCACTCACGTCCGTTGTTTACCCCCTTCTCACCAGACGAACCACAACAGTCGACTAGGCACCATGTACATATGTCAACCCAGGACCAATGTCATCTTAAGGGAATGGTTTTCTCGATTGTGAGTCGAGATTGCTACCGATTGTACCGAGAGAGAGAGAGAGAGAGAGAGAGAGAGAGAGAGAGAGAGAGTATGTGTATTTATAGAGTATATGTATTTATAGAGTAAACATGGGGTGTTTATATGTGCTCTCTGTGAACTCAGGCTATTAGTATGTCTAGATTTATTCGCCCTCGTACAATACAGGTCTGAAACAGCCTGTATTCTATATATTCTATATATAATATAACCAGGATATTGGGAAAATTCTGTATTCTGCCAACGAATGTCTCGCAAAAGATGCTACTGTAGTAGATTCACGTCAACCGTGCATTTGATGCCTAGGCCAGTCACTTACGACGCTCTTGATTGGACGTTGATAAGCCAATCACAGGACCGGAAACTCAGTCTCTCGAGAGTGTTCACATAGGCAGGATGTATGTTCCTCCTCTCCTGAAGGATACTTTTGAAAGACGTACCCCTCAGGAGAAGTGGAGCATAGATCCTACCCATGTGAACTCTCGAGTGAGACTGAAAGTTTCCAGCCCTGTGATTGGCTTATCAACAGCCAATCAGGAGCGTCGTAAGGAACTGGCCAAGACATCAAATGCACGGTTGATGTGAATCTACTATAACATAAACGACTTACTGTATTCAACTTTACAGTCAAGTCACTACAAATTAAGACAATAATAAAACACACTGCAACAAATATACGATTTAGAATTGGGTTCTGTTACACAAAATTTGCATACAATTTGAAGAACTATACTATTTCACTTACTGAAATAGCAGTCGACTTTGCAAATTTCAATTAGTGCCAGAGAATAAGTTATTCTGAATAAAAATAATGTCGCTTTTCACCGACCTGAAATGAGTTGGGTATCTTTAAATAGAAAACGGGAATTCGTTGGCTGCAGGATACATCTGAATAGAAAACGGCAATCTGTTGGTTGCAAGATAGCCTATATTTAATGAGAAAACGGGACTTCATTTGTTGCAATATATACATTAATGGGAAAACTGGAATTCGTTGGTTGTAAGATATATTTAAAAAGAAAACTGGAATTTGTTGGTTGCATTATACATCTGAATAGAAACGGGAATCCGTTGGTTGCAAGATATACGGATTAAAAGAGAAAACGGGCATTCTTTGGTTGCAAGATATATTTAAAAAGAAAACTGGAATTAGCTGGTTGCAAGATATATTTAAAGAGTAAACTGGAATTCCCTGGCTGCATTAAACATCTGAATAGAAAATGGGAATCCGTTGGTTGCAAGGTATATTTAAAGAGAAAACGGGAATTCGTTGGTTGCAAGATATATTTAAATAGAAAACGAGAATCCGTTGATTGTGAAATATATCTAAATAGCACTCTGGATTTCGTTGATTGCAAGATATATTTAAACAGAAAACGGGAATTCGTTGGTTGCAGACATATTCAAACAGAAAACGGAATAACTCTACAGTACTTGTTATTGATGCATTACAGTCGAAGCAAGTAATAAAGAACACAAGATTTGTTGACTCTGAGGGGGATTTATTGGAGTCGTTTATTTACTTACGAATCGTCAATAAATAACGCGCGCGTTTATATTGTTTACATCCTAGAACATCTGTAAACAGAGGGTATTTTCTCCTGTAGAATTTGAGATGAACAGAGAAATGTATTTCTGGGATGTGAGTAGTATTCATCATCTAACACGTAGTTACAATGTATTACAAAAATATCTTAAATCTATAAGACTATGTCCTTCCCAATATTCTAATGATTTCGTCTTTAAATGCCTCAATGAGGTAATACTATTTTCTTGTTTGAAATCAGATGTTCCAGCTGGTTAAAATTACGATTTAAATGAAAAACTAAAATAAATCAAAGACGAAACTAACGAACTTCTCTTCAAGAAAGTTATAATCCTTCAAAATAGCACTTCGTTTTATAAAACAAATGAGAGCCCAATTTTGAACGTGTGTCAAATGGCTGCAAAGATTAAACGTGAAAAAAACCTACGATAATTCCAGATTTCGAACGCACATTCCTAAAAGGTTAAATACTTCTTTAGGTTGTTGAAAAATAAACCTTATACCAATTCCAATCTAACTATGCTTCGGCAGTTGGCAGGAATCTATCCAGTCAGGCATCACTATAAGTATCTAACGTCAACCGATACTTCTTTTATAGTTGAGCACAGGTTACATTTTATCCATTACTGCACAAAAGACTATCCTGAATTTACATTTGCCGAATTGTAACACCGTTTATCACGTATTTTGTATCTCATTACTCACAGTAACAAGCCATTCACATCCACTGTCTCCACCTGACCTTAACCGTACCATCTCTCTCTTACAGGAGTCGTCATGGTCCCCGAATCCCTGCAAGTGGCGGTGACGAAGGTCACGGGAGACGGAGCCGTGCTGACCTGGGTCACGGCCTCGGGTCCTCGCGAACTGATGACCTCGTGTTCCCTGCACTACGGCCCCATGACGGAGGAGATGCACGTGCAGACGGAAGTCCAAGCGAAGGAGAACCACATCAGTTTGGCCAACCTGGTGCCTAATACCACCTACTACGCCTTCCTCAAGTGCAGCCACGGGGCCACCACTTACGGCTCCAATACCGTCCACTTTACGCCACGTACGTTTTTAGACCTATACTCCCCCTAGGGTCTTCATGAGTATGCCTCAGGGCTGTTCAAATTACAGCACGTACATTTTAGACCTACTCCCCCTGGGACTTTATAAGTATGCCTCCCCCACCCCTGGACTTCATAAGTATGCCTCCTCCCCCCTGGGACTTCATAAGTATGCCTCAGGACTGTTCAAATTACAGCACGTACGTTTTAAGACCTAAACTCCCCCTGGGCGTTCATAAGTACCTATGCCTCTACTCTACTCTATCAATTTGAGTTTAAATCGAGCGAATCTGGCTTCTTTTTAATCGGTTTCTCCGCCTTGCTCAGTCCGAGCAAGAGAGAGGAGGTTGATTAAAAGATACGGGCACTGTCGGGCATCTTCCAACACCTAAATATTCCGACTGGAAATTGATTCCTGCCATTACAGTTTTTTTTCTTTCTGAATAAGAATAAAAAAAAAAAAACTCTCTCTCGTAGATCTCCAGTCTCACCGTGACTCACTCAGTGAACCCCTTACCAATACCCATCGTAATCATCTTTGCCCTCTCCTATAGCTCCGAATAGAAAGACCCCTCTAATTCTCATGTCCTCCTAATATCTTTTTTTTCTTCTTTTTTTACAGATGGAGATCCAGCGGTGGCTTTGGAGGTGCGACCGCCTCCTCCCATAGAGTTCTCGTCCCCCTGGGACTTGGCAGGGAAAAATGACGACGGGAAGGGGGTTCAGTCGACCTCCGGGGATGACGGCATTGTGGTCATGATGAGCCAGCGACACATGAACGCGCCTCGTCGGGACCCACACAGCGCGGTGCCGTCAACCAGCGTCATATTAGGTAAGGCGGTCTTGCTTCTTGCATGCACCTTCCACTGCTCTCGTCTTTTTTCTTTGTTTGTTTGTATGGTTCTTTTTACGTTGCATGGAACCAGGGGTTATTCAGCAACGGGACCAACGGCTTTACGTGACTTCCGAACCACGTCGAGAGTGAACTTCTATCACCAGAAATTCACATCTCTCGCCCCTCAAAGGAATGGCCGAGAATCGAACCCGCGACCACCGAAGTGGGACGCCAACACCATACCAACCACGCCGCCGAGGCGCTGCTCTCGTGTTTCTAAACAGAGAGAGAGAGAGAGAGAGAGAGAGAGAGAGAGAGAGAGAGAGAGAGAGAGAGAGAGAGAGAGAGAGAGTGGATACCAAACAAGTAGTGTTTCTTTTGTCAGAGAGAGAGAAGCAATGTAGAAGACTGAATGCACGTGCAGAAATACAAATGCATTCACACACACATAAATATATTATATATATATATATATATATATATATATATATATATATATATATATATTATATATATATATAAATGTATTTTTTAGGTATGGCGTATGATAGTTAACGTTATATTTACTTGGCATTGATGGTGTGTTTTTAATTTAAATTGTTTGTCTCCCCTATTCATATAATATTTATATATATATATATATATATATATATATATATATAATATAGATATATATATATATGTATAGAATTACGCTGGACGTTGTTTTATTGGTCATTAGAAAGGGACGAAGATTTTTTTTTTAGGTATGGCGTTTTGATAGTTTTAATGGTCTACTATTTGCTTGTGCTTGATGATGGTGGTGGTATATTTTAATTCAAGTTGGTTGTCTCCCCTTTTCATACACACACACACACACACACACACACACACACACACACACACACACACTATATATATATAATATATATATAATATATATATATATATATATA
>NC_061107.1:80280876-80298376 GCF_015104395.2 Macrobrachium nipponense | reverse complement strand
GAGCAGTAAATAAAAAGACTACTAAAGACACCAACCGTCCACGCAAACTTTAAACTCATTACATCTTCACTTCTGATCATGGACGGTTGGTGCTTTTAGTAGTCTCTCTTTTTATTTACTGCTCTTTTTACTGGTTTTTAATCTTTTTTTCTATATTTCATTTTTAAAGTTCTGAATTCCTTGTAACTTTAAATGATTGTGTATATGCATTTGTATTTTCTTCACAGGCTGATGATGCACAGAGATGTATGTGCGAAATGTATCGTATGCAATAAACTTGGCATTTTACATTTCGTATCATGGACTCCTACTGGAAACTTTATATATATATATATATATATATATATATATATATATATATATATATATATATATATATATATATAACTTCTAGTGACTTGTTGTGGATATGTAAATTTGTGGGCGAATCTGAGTATTTCAATGTGTGTGTGTATGCAATAGCAAATACATACCATACGAAGTTAAACATAATCGTGTTCATACCTTAGTTTTACCGGACCACTGAGCTGATTACCAGTTCTCCTAGGGCTGGCCCGAAGGATTAGATATATGTATATGGCTAGGAACCAATGAGTTACTTAGCAACGGGACCTACAGCTTATTGTGGGATCCGAACCACAATGACACATGTATTTCTGTCGCCGAAATAAATTCCTCTGATTCCTTGTTGGCAAGCGGGGAATCGAACCGGGACTCTGAGATCGGTAGTCGAAACGTTACCGACTCGTCCAACTAGGAACTGTGCACAAGGAAAACACATTCACAGCCAGTAATTGGAATTGGAATCTAAAATTTAGGCCAAACACCAAGCGCTGGGGACCTACGAGGTCATTCAGCGCTGAAAGGAAAACTGAAAGGATGGCGAGTTTCAAGATGCAAAGGAGTAAGGCCTTGCAGTTGCACGACCAAACAACTGTCGCTATAGTACATTCACATCAACTGAGCATCTGATGTCTAGGCCTGTCCCTAGCGACGACCCTGATTGGCTGTTGATAAACCAATCACAGGGCTGGAAACTCTTAGTCTCTCGAGAGAGTTAGGATGTATGTGCCACCTCTCCTAAGGGATACGTCCTGCCTCTGTGAACTCTCTCGACAGGCCTAGATGTCAGATGCACGGTTGATGTGAATCTACTATAGGAGAGGGTGCGCCCAGCAATGACGCGAAGAAACACTTGCATGGAGTTTCTCCTCCAAGCGAAGGTCACATCTCAGCGGAGACAACAAAAAAATGGCAACAAATATATATATTTTACTCAGAATTCAGGAATAAGAATTTGATAAGGACTTATTCCAGAGGAATTCCAAGATTTCTATTTTAAAGAAGGCAAACATGAGTTTATTCACATGCCAAATCTTAATCTAAAGGGTGAAAATCAGTGAGAGCACATCTCAATTCCTATTTCTGTGTAGCGGGCCACTTTCAAAATCAAACGGGCCAAATTTGTCCCCTGGGCATGGCGTTGGACGGCCTATATAAGGGAACATCTTAAATCCATAATAAAAAAAATCGATCACTTAAATGAGGTAAATATTCATCTATTTCTATGACCTAAATTCCTTATCATTTCGTGAACGTTACTTTTTCGTTCCCTTCAAATACACTTTTGGTAGGAATTTTAGGAGCTGGAAGGCGACCTCTTCAACTCTCGCCACGGCGGGCTGCTCAGTTTAATTACTACTTCTACTGAAAAGGTAGAATAGTTACTGTTTTTCCTCTCTTTACTCTATTTTGCTACTTTCATTTTCCCTTCAGTTTGATCTGACTCGTGACATCAGGTTATACAGGTTTGCATTCCGTGGCTCTCTCTCTCTCTCTCTCTCTCTCAAATATATATATATATATATATATATATATATATATATATATATATTATATTGAGAGAGAGAGAGAGAGAGAGAGAGAGAGAGCTACGGAATGCATACCGGTATAACTTGATGTCACGAGTCAGATCAAACTAAAGGGAAATGATATAATATATATATATATATATATATATATATATATATATATATATATATATATATATATATACTATATATAAGTGTTGCACTTTATTTACACAACGACTGATATGCAGCCAAAGAATTTAATAATAATCTCATCAGCCTACTCCAACAATAGCGAATGGAATCGAGCCGAGGGCATATATACAAACCCGTTTATTAGTCACTCGGCAAATACTCTCCAGGCCCCAAAACTAACACAATTGTTATGATAATTAAAGTTGGAAGTGGCATCGCACGTGAATCTGAAACCCTTGGTGGGGCAAGGGGGGGAGGGGGGGTTGAGGAACGAGGGAAGGCGCACGGTATTGCTTCTCTCATTTAGGTTCGGATTCAAGACGTCAAAAGGAGTTTAATAATGTTTCTCGCGTATGATTTCTCACTCGCCGATGCTCAGTCGAGAACCCGTTTCCCAATCTGTTTCGTTTTCCGTATTGATACGACTCGGGATGCAGGGGGAACTGTTCGTTGTGGAGAAAAACGTAACGAGCGGAAAGACATCGAAAACCTGGAACTATACGCACATAGAGACGAAGTTAACAGCAGCTATCTTGCTGTTACTAATAAGTGCCGTGTTTACATTACCTTGTGTCAACCGGCAAACTCATTTTAATTAGACTATGCTTTTCAAATGACTCGGAACAGACTGAGCGTTCGAGTTCGTGCTCTCAGCTGCGTTTCCCACGGTCTACTAGGTGGCGTTTCCTAACTAAAATCGGACTTTTACACCGACGCCAGCCCGGGAGTGAGAGGCAATACTACCAATTTGGGTTTAAAAGATTAATCTTGACTCAACACTCGCTGGTGTCTTGTAACTTTTGGCGAAAAACATCACGCGAAAATTAAACTGCCACGTAAAGCTGAAACTATATTGTGGTCGTAGTCTTTAATTTCACTTCTGGTCAAAGAACTTTAGGCATGCACTAGAAAAATAAATAGAAAATATAAATGACAAATTGAAAAGCAAGGAGACCGAAGAGAACATTCACACGACAGAATACATCGACAGATGGATTAATTAATGGATTGACGGGTAAAGCTATTCTATATTTTTAAGACTTTATTAAAATTATATACGATCTAACGAATGAATAGATTCATGCATGAACGTATAAATGTAAAGAAAATTCATTTAGGGATATGTATACATACCAGAATGCTTTTTGTGTGTGTATAAATACCGCCTTTTCTGTAACTTTTCTCATTCATTACCTACCTGAAGAGAGAAACAGCAGTCTCTGAAATATAGTATTTTCTCTCTATATTTTGGCGGGTTTATGGGCTCCTTTTATCATATATATATATATATATATATATATATATATATATATATATATATATATATATATATATATATATAACCCAATTCAAACGTGCACGATCTTCGCCCTACCAACTTCAGAAACAGAAATCATATATTTATATTCCTTTATAATCTCGAACGTTATTACTGCCCTTTACAACCCCTTGCATGCAAGAAGTCCGTGGAAGAGTAAACGAACGACGCCTACGCATCCAAGTATAAGAAAGGGGATAAAAAAAAAAAGAAAAAAAAAAGACAGGTCGAAATGTGAATCCGAGACTCCCTGTCTCCCCAAGCAGCGAGGAGGAGTAGAAAGACCCGTTTAGCATCTTTAATTTAGACGGGAGTTTATGTCTAGGGTCAGGAAAGGGGCCCCTGACGTTTGAATGCCTAATGAAGATGGAATTTAAATACTCAATGAGTATAAATGAAAGATTTAAAGGCAGCGGGATTGGTCCCGATTAGCGGCGACGCCCCTTTCTACCCACCCCACTGCACTGACAGCAGCCGGCTGTCTGCCTGTCTGTCTGTCGACTGCCCGAGCCTGGCTCTGTCTATAATTCCAACTCTTAATGTGTATGCAGGCGACGCAAAAGATTTGTTCGTGTGTGTGTGTGTGTGTGCTTGTTCGTTAGTCCCTCAATGGGGGCATGAATTTGAGCTTTTGCGATTTGCATCTATTTCCAACGCGTTATGTTTCCACACATACAAATAAGCCGTGTTGGTTCGCGTATTCGTTTATAGGGAAAACCTTTTCCAAGACGTCTCGTCTTTTGCTTAATTTAACCAGCATGACATCACAATAACAAGTCTTATACACAGTTAATAAACACGCTAAACTGATATACAGTTACTGAAATGTATTGGCAAGTAGCATTACAGACTGAAGACAAAAGAACACGAAAATAATTTAGAGGAAAATGTTGCAACACAGAATAATAATGTGTTTACACTTGTTTACGTCAGTATATATAATTACGCTGAAGATTGTTTACATTCTTTTTACGCCAGTATATAAATAAGATGAAGATTAAGACCGTACACTAAAACATATTTTTTACATTATATATATATATATATATATAATATATATATATATATATTATATATATATATATATATGTGTGTGTGTGTGTGTGTATGTATGTATGTTTATATATATATATATATATATATATATATATATATATAATATATATATATATAAGCGAATGCACAGGAGAATGATATCAGAAAGCGTTCTCGTCTTCATTAAGACATGGTCGATGTCCTTGACGATACCTTATTAATAAAGACGAAAATGCATGGAATTTTGCCTATCATTTTCCTGTGGTATTCGGTTCTTAATGAAGTCGCGTGCATCTATTGTAAGATTTTTAAGCTCTCATATATATATATATACCTATATATATATGTATATATATATTATATATATTATATATATGATATATATATATATATATATTATATATATATATTATATATATATATATATGAAGCAGCAGTAAGCAGGAGGCGAGGCAAGAGACCGATAAAACGCGCGCGCGTTATCCGGCTGCACAGATGAATAAAGAGGCAGGCAGGAGGGCAGCAGTCTAACCGAAAGATACACAGGCAGATTTAATCAGCCTCTCTGTGTACAAAGGGGAAATAAAGAGAACAAAAGGGCGCGAAATACAAAGGCAGCCCAGAAAGCCTCATCACTGTTATTTGAAATCTCTCCTTCAGGCGGCGCTCCCTCCAGGATGTGCTTCAAATAACACTACGTTTCCTCAAAAAAAAAAAAGTAAAAAAGAAAAATAAATCCATGTCTTTTCCTTATTTTGTTCTTGGAGACTTTTATTTATTTATTCTTATGCTCCTGCACGACGAAAAAAAAAAAATCGACCAAATATAGAAAAAAATGCGAGAAATCAAATTGAAAAAAATACAGTAAAAAGGAAAAATAAATCCATCTTTTCCGTATTTTGGTCTTGGAAACTTTTATTTTAATTTTTTTTTTTTTTTCATGCTCTTGCACGACCAAAAAAAATACGTTCGACGAAATATGGAAAAATCGCGAAAAATCAGATAAAAAAAACTAAAAAGGAAAAATAAATCCATGTCTTTTCCTTATTTTATTCTTGGAAAAAAAATTTTCTCATGCTCCTGCACGGTAAAAACAAACACATTCGACCAAATATTAAAAAAAAATGGGAAAAAACAAATTGCAAAACAAACACACTTACGATGTCTATAAAAACACAACCACCTTTGTTTAAACTGAATGCGTTTAGACCGAACGTCCTGTTTGTTTGTTTTGTGTGTGTTCGTATGTGTGTGTGTACGAGTGTATGTATCCGTGCGTTTATTTACCGACCAGCCAACGGCAGAGCAGAGCAGAGCTAAAATCACGGGGCCTTGCAATCCTTAATCCATTGTAGATGTGATTTCGAAAGTTCGTGGGAACTTGGGAGGGAGGGGCCGGGTACGTATGTGTGTGTGTGTGTTTGGGGTGGGATGGGGAGGGGAGGGGGGGGGAGGGGGGAAAGAGGGAAGGAGGAGGAGGTTGGTGCTGTGTATGTTACCGAGGCTTGGATTGATATCAATTTATTTTAGTCCCCAATCCGGATTCCGCAATGCTCTCTGGCAGCGCTGTTTCTCGCTCTCGCTGGAATACGACGAGTCACAGACACACGGTTATATATGCGTGAAAACTGCTCTTCAAGGGAAGGACCCCTATCTCTCTCTCTCTCTCTCTCTCCTCTCTCTCTCGCTATCTCTCTCTCTCTCTCTCTTTTAGTTTTAATTTTTTTAAAGATGTCAATGTAGTTGCAATACGCACACTAACAAACAATGTTTATTCTATACATATACATACACACAAACACAGAATTCCAGATAATAAGAGGAAAGTAAGCACTACTATATTTCAGAGACTGCAGCTGTCTCTTCGGGTAGGTAATGAATGAATTACCTGCTTGAAGAGAGAAGAGAGAGAGAGAGAGAGAGAGAGAGACGAGAGATTGAGAGAGAGAGAGAGAGAGAGAGAGAGAGAGAGAGCAGTCTCTGAAATATAGTAGTACTAGCTTTCTATATTTTGGCGTTTTTATGGGCTCCTTTTATTAGATAATAAGATTATATATATATATATATATATAATATATACATAATATATATTATAAATGATATTATATATCATATATATATATATTATGAATGTCTTTTTTACTGTAATACAACACTATAATAGAAAGATAAAAGGCCCATACAACACTATAACGAACGTTGCAACCATATATTCCGAGCACTGGTAAAATATGGACATAGGGCACAGACGGAAGTGCTCAAAATATATGGTTGCAACGTTAAAATAATGTTTTATGGGCTTTTTATATATATGACATATATACACACATATATATATATATATATATATATATATATATATATATATATATATATATATATATAAAGGTTTTTTTTCCACGAAGGAAAAAATGAAAAAGCGAGATAGCCGAGTACATTCGGTCCTGTTCGGACCCTTTACTGAAGGCAAACTGATTTTACAGGACCGAAAGTACTCGGCTATCTCGCTTTTTCATTTTTTCCTCCGCGGCAAAAAACCTTTATTTATACATAGCATTACGTTTTATATACTTCGTGATCAAGTTATTCATATATATATATATATATATATATATATATATATATATATTATATATATATATATATATATATATATATACACATACATATATACGTATATATATGTATGCGTGTATGCATACACGAATTTTACTGGTCAGGCTCACCAGTCTTCTGAGATCACATCGAACTCATATAATGAATTCTTAACTTTTCGATTTGATATCTCTCTCTTTGTCTGATATATCGCGTTTTTACTCAAAACCTTTCAAACCAAATTACAGAAATGAAATGAAGTTTTCTTTATCTGCATATGATAATCGTCCCCGTTTCCAATCAATCTATTTCTCCTTGATCACTGAAATCATTTTCTCGTTTCCTTCCCAACAGGCTGGAGCAGCACGGAGGGTACTTGTACAACTTCGAGGAGCTGATGGCTGACTACAACCAACAGATTCACGCTGGGAATTCTTAGAGAGAGACAGACGCTCGTGAAACGGCCCAAACAAAAGAAGGGGAAAGTTTGTACTCACAAAGGACCTTAGTCAGACAGTCTCGTTGTATGGTGTTCTCGTGAGATGCGATTTTTTTTACTAAACAAAATAATGAAGACAGAGATGACGATCTCCTCCTCCTCCAAGGGAGAGGGGGATTTTTTTTACTAAACAAAATAATGAAGACAGAGATGACGATCTCCTCCTCCTCCAAGGGGGGGAGAGAGGGGGACATCGCAACAATGGACGAGACGCGTAGCTACAGTTTTCTTGAATGGTGTCCCGACAAAGAACACAAGAATGCCTTGGAGAGGAACAATGTAATATAGAAGAATAAGAGAAATAGGTTTGATCTGAGCTTTTTTTTTTTTTATTGTTAAATGACGCTCGCAAGAAATAAAGAAAACGTCGTTAGTTGGAAAATAGAAGTTTATTTTTTTTTTTTGTAAATGCTGAAACTTTTTTATCGTTTTAAAGGGAAGTACAGAAAATGTGTATTTTTTTTATCGTGCAATAAAGGACCATGCCTCTTTCTTTGAAGTCCAAAGGAACACAAACTTCTCTTCTCAGAAAATAAAAAGAACCGATTCGCAACCTATTCGCCAAGGAGGACGGAAACGTACTGATGTCTTGGCCACGGAGAAACGTCGACCGATGATCGCCAGAATGTTTTGTCACGTTTATGGCTGATGAATCAACGTACCATATAAATATATATATATATATATATATATATATATATATATATATATATATATATATATATATATATATATATATATAGGAGATCAAAGCGTCAATTTATCGCTGACTTTTCTATTTTTTCTTCTTGGGACAGTTTTTGTATCGCATAAAGTGGTGTGCCACAGGCGTGAAAACAGTGATTGTTGGGTCTTTCCGTTGGTTTTGTGGTAAGATAGAGAGTGTAAGTGACACACTTGGAAGGATTTGGAGCAGTTGCAGTTAGATTTCGCCATAACGAGCACTAGAAAATACCCGTGAAGTGACACAGCCGTAAAAAGGTTTATATATCTTTTGGACATCATTGTAGAATTGCAGTGTCCTTTGGACACTCAACGGTGGCTTGTAGAACTGCAGTGTCCTAACCAGATCCTTATGGACACCCTCGTGGACACTCAACGGTGGCAAGTTTGTTTAATATTTACAAGGAGAAATGGGTGTCCGAATCACTTACAAGTCTGGGTATGTGAAGCCTGTGGTGGTTTTTTTTTTTTTTTTTTTTTTTTTTTTTACGAAAAGGAAGAAACCTCACAGACAACGGCCATTTCTCCGGAGTTTGGTCACTGCAAACTTTAAAAAAAAACTGTAGAATTTCTATACGTAACTTTATGTAATGTACCGTACCTGTAGGAAATGTAAAGAAACACTCAAATTTCAGCAAAGCCTTGGAAACAGATAACCTCTCCTGTGTTATATCCGAGCGTACATAAATTAATATATATATATATATATATATATATATATATATATATATATGTACATATATATATGTATGTATATATATTCATGTACGTAGGTATGTCTATACATTCAAGTACTCACATATACATACATTCATAGGTTTATTTATCATATGAATGTGTGTCAATATGCGTATATACACTCTAACATACACACGATTAATTATATGAATACAACACAACACACAACACACACACACACACATATATATATATACATAAGATTATACATATTTATACATATAACTCGCACGAACATAGTATATACTGCATATAAACTTGCATAGACGTATGTACGTATCACTAGTCATTGTAATATCTGGCACGATGCTTGAACAGATATTTTGAGTGCCTTGCTCTCTTGTACATAAAATGAAGATATCCCGCAGTTTATTCTTAAGAACTGGGGGAAAGTTCTCCTCTCTCGTTGCTATCATTTCTGGACACTGACGATCCTCTTGGAAACAAATAGGCGTATTTACTATACGGTGCATCAAAGCGCAATTGCGTGGTTTTATACAACCGCGTCAATTTTAAGAATCGTGAGGCAAAGGGGTAATGAGGTCACTTTCAAGAATCGAGAGACAAAGGGATAATGAAGTCACTTTCAAGAATCGTAGGGCAAAGGGGTAATGAGGCCACTTTCAAGAATCGTGAGGCAAAGGAGTATTGAGGTCACTTTCAAGAATCGTGAGGCAAAGGAGTAATGAGGCCACTTTCAAGAATCGTGAGGCAAAGGAGTAATGAGGTCACTTTCAAGAATCGTGAGGCAAAGGAGTAATGAGGTCACTTTCAAGAATCGTGAGGCAGAATGAGCCACTTTCAAGAATCGTGAGGCAAAGGAGTAAATGAGGTCACTCAAGAATCGTGAGGCAAAGGAGAATGGAGGGCCACTTTCAAGAATCGTGAGGCAAAGGAGTAATGACGTCACTTTCAAGAATCGTGAGGCAAAGGAGTAATGATGTCACTTTCAAGAATCGTGAGGCAAAGGAGTAATGACGTCGCTTTCAAGAATCGTGAGGCAAAGGAGTAATGAGGTCACTTTCAAGAATCGTGAGGCAAAAGGGTAATGAGGTCAATTTTAAGAATTGTGAGGCAAAGGGGTAATGAGGTAACTCTCAAGAATCGTGTTGACCTGATAATCAAATTTATTTTATCAAAAAGACGAGAGATTAGAACGAGGATTACTGATTACAAAGATTAAGACTTTTTTTTCTCTCGTGTGTGTGACCTAGATAGTTTCCTAGACGAAGTATGAGAGGAAATACGTAGCTTGAAAAAAAAATGTGGTGATGGAGTGAAAGTTAAAAAATTGTGAAAAAAAAAATAAGTTTTAATGTAAAAAAAATGTTAATGATGAAAGTGAAAACTCCCAATTTACAAAACTATGATGAGGAGTGAAAGTTAATTGTAAAAAAAATGTGATGATGAAGTGAAAACTAATTACAAAACTATGATGAGGAGTGAAAGTTAATTGTTTAAAAAATGTGATGATGGACTGAAGGTTATTTGCAAAAAAATGTGATATAGTGAAAGTTGATTGTAAAAAAATGTGATGATGGAGTGAAAGTGAATTATTAAAAAAATGTGATGGAGTGACAGTGAAGTGTAAAAATTCATGAATGAATGACGGGAAGGCAACGTACGATGTCCGGACATAGGAGTGAAAATATTTACCATAAAAAAACACACACATACACAAATAAAAACTTATTAAACTTGATTATTCATCAAATTGTACCTCTCATTCTACGTGAAGATGTTTTGCTTTAAGCTATATGAGTAAATTTCGATGGTAATTGATACTTCAGAACTCAATTGTTCCAAATTTCACGCAGTAATAATAATAATAATAATAATAATAATAATAATAATAATAATAATAATAATAATAATAATAATAATAATAATAATAATAATAATAATAATAATAATAATAATAATAATAATAATAATAATAATAATAATAATAATAATGAAATATGAAAGGGGGCGTTACAGCATTGCAAGTATAATTGTCAAATATCCAGATCATACTACACGTATAAATTTAATAATGAAATAAAAGCCAAATTTTTATATAGATATTTCCTCTTGCTTCATTCATGCACACACGCATCCATTATGCGCGCACATAAATACATACAAACATACATACAACTAACGAGAGTAACTGATGCACGAGAGCATAATGGCTACAAGCAATAAAAAAAATGGGTAAAACCTTTGAATAAATCAAATACATTTTATCATAACACAGCAGCTGATCTCAACAACACGAAGAGAGGACGCAAGCAGAGTATCTACCGCGAAAGCGAAGGAAAGTTCAAGAGTCAGAATAAAAAAAAAATAAATAAATAAATAAAAAAAAAAAGTTCATAGATCCGGGATCGTGAAATGTTTGAGCAGAGTGACATACGAGCGTAGCGTGTCATAAAATAAACAAAAGGATTCGAAACGTTTTAATCCCGCCATTTATTTCTCAGCAAGACGTTTGAATTCGCTTGTAACTCCACCTCTCTCTCTCTCTCTCTCTCTCTCTCTCTCTCTCTCTCTCTCTCTCTCTCTCTCTCTCTCTTCCTCCCCACTTTGATTGAGTTTTAGTTTGCCCTGACTTTTGAACTTCTGCCAGGCCACAAATTGGACTTCCATGGGAATGACACAACCCCGATCACCTTCACTTACAGCTGGGTAAAAGCAATTAGATGGAAAGGTGAGAGGGAGTCGAAAAAGGGCGAGGAGGAGGAGGAGGAGGAAGAAGTCATGTTAGCGACGGATGGTGATGAATGGATAGAAAGATGACGAAAGGGGATGAGAGTTGAGGGCAGAGAAAAGAGCTTCAGAACAGGCATATTCTCTCTCTCTCTCTCTCTCTCTCTCTCTCTCTCTCTCTCTCTCTCTCTCTCTCAATTGCCAGGAGAATGATTATATGAGTGAGAATGACAAGGGAGTAGTAATGAATGTAGGGCGTAGAGAATGGATGGATGGTAGTACTATACAATAAAGAGAAGATGAAAGAAAGCGAGGTACATTTGAAAGGAATAAAAATACCATTTCTCGAGGACGACAATGATTTTTAAGAACCCTTGTTAATTGTATGTCAGTCAAGATGTCAGTAATTGATTATATATATATATATATATATATATATATATATATATATATATATATATATAATATAAATATATATATATATAGAGAGAGAGAGAGAGAAGAGAGAGAGAGAGAGAGACGAGAGAGAGAGAGAGAGAGAGAGAGCACCCGATTGAATAATATCAGCTTCGTCGTTAAGTAAAATATATTTCAAATTACAATTTAATTCACCTTTTCTCCAGGAAAGAAAAAAAAACTCCTCGGTCGAAGGAGAAAAACGCTAATAAAATAATTCATCCTTAATGGGATATCATCGGGTACTACTCCACTACGGTTTCCAAGACGGGGAGGATTGCTCGTAAATGTTGGGGGAGATTAACTCATAATTTTCCAACTCAAAGGCGTTTCTTATAAAGAGAGATTCATCGCTTTGGCCTCTGGGCCGTTTTCTTCCTCTCGGTAAACGCGTTGTGATATTTCGTCTAATTTATCGTTACTTGGCATCAAAAGGTTATGGCTAGAGATGTCCCTGTACTGCAGAACGCGAGCGTGTGTTTATATATATATATATATATATATATATATATATATATATATATATATATATATATATGTGTGTGTGTGTGTGTGTGTGTGTGTGTGTGTGTGTGTGTGTGTGTGTGTATGTGTGTGTGTTGAAATAATGCCTCTTCCGGTACACTATAATCCTAAAAATGGCAATTAACTTTGTTGATTTTTGCTTTTTTTGTATTCAAAATTAAAAAGAATCATATGTTAGCAGTTCCGAAGTCGTTTGCGGATATATTTTAATCAGACAACACTTCAATGAGCGCATGGCTTCTGTTGCATTTTACGTTCGATATGCAGATTTAATGAAAAAAAAATGGAAGGAGTTATCATCAGGTTCAATGACACAAACTATATTTTTGCTATTGATTACGAAAGCTCAACTTGCTAGTAGGCAAAAACACAAGCACGGACAGATACACCTATATTTGTTTTTGTATGTGTACTACACATGCGACATAAAACGGTTTTAAAACGAACGCAGGAATTGTTGAAGTCTCGTGGGACTGTCAGGCTAATTCTACTATTCAACTGAGACCAATCCGGAGTTGCGTGGAACATCGACGACTAGAGAAAACGATAGAACTGAGTGACAACTAAAGCAAGGAGAGAATTCCAAAACTTGGCAAAGTACCAGAATGAATGTTGATCGCTACACAGTAAATGTAGGACTTTGGTTCGTGGTGGGCATTACGAAAGGGCATTACGAAACTGTCTGACAGCATTATCGGGTCAAAATGGCACCTTCAGAATGATATCAGAGACACAGAACGAGAATGATTGAAAAGAAAGAGAAACAGGAAAACGAAAAGAAGAGCAGAAAAGGAGGAAGAAGAGACAAAGAGACATTAGCAGAACTACCTTTTGATTCAGAGAGAGATTCTTGTGAATTAAAATTTAACAAAATGCTAACCTATCAAGAAACCGCGCAGTTAATCAAAAATAAAAAAAAAATAATGTAATCATTATTCTTGTTTCTATAAACTTCAAAACGTAAGTGATCAAAACTACTGTAGGTACAAAGTAAGTATTTTACGATTGGAAACTTGAATCCAAATATGCCTTCACGTCTTTATCCACAACTTTATCACGAAATGGAACATGAACTTCGACATGGAAATAACCTGACGTATTTAGGAAGGACCTCCCTCATTTTAGTCTTGGAAGTACTATTCACTTAACAGCATGGTCTGCTTTCTTTTACTTCTCCATATTCATCGTGTATTTTCAAACGCACATTCCTCTAATCAATCTCAAGACTAGGCCTTTATAACTTTTATAATCCTTCGTCTTGACACGTTATTCTTCTCTTATCTATGTTTATTATTCTTCTCTTATTATTTATTGTTTACCTTTGCAATCCTTCTTTCTGACACCTTACTATAGTAGAGTCACATCAACCGTGCATGTGATGTCTAGGCCAGTCCCTTACGACGCCCTTGATTGGCTGCTGATAAGCCAATCACAGGGCTGGAAACGCTCAGCCTCTCGAGAGAGCTCACATAGGCAGGATGTATGTTCCACTTCTCCTCAAGTATACTTTGGAAAGACGTATCTCTCAGGAGAGGTGGAACATACATCCTGCCTATGTGAACTCTCGAGAGAGACTGAGAGTTTCCAGCCCTATGATTGGCTTATCAACAGCCAATCAGGAGCGTCGTAAAGGACTGGCCTAGACATCAGAAGCACGGTTGATGTGAATCTACTATAGTTTTCCTATTAAATCTTCACCGTTACAACTCACGTTTGTATGTGTGTGTACGTGCGTAAGTGTGTGATTTCTGAATAATAACTGCAAGAAATAACACTAATAGTCTTTATTGAGCATATTTGCACAAAACTACAATCCAGAGGAAAATGAGTCATGTTCTTGAAACGGCAACACCTGGACAAGCAGTTGTCCTCCACACACACCCACCCCGTGCCCTGACACCACCTGGGTATTTCTGGGTATTTCTGTTGCATATGCATAGTTCGGTGTACGAACTGCCACGTCATAACGTCCAGATTAGAGGCCCAAACTCTTTGTAATTCTATATACATAACATAGTCTCGCTAAGGAGTTATATTTTAGATAGTTGATTATATATCATTACTGAACACCTTTAGTGGAAGGGGAAGTATAAAACAAACACCTGTGTAGCTTAACCTACTCATCTAGAAGAAATAATAATAATAATAATAATAAGATTTTCATAGTGTTCTTTCATTATCCCTAAACCTATTTTATCTTATTAAGTATATCTTAGTTTAACCAGACCACAGAGCTGGTTAACAGCTCTCCTGGGGCTGGCTAGAAGGATTGAGTATTTTTAAGTGGTTAGGAACCAATTGGTTACTTAGCAACGGGACCTACAGCTTATTGTGGGATCCGAACAACATTATATCGAGAAATGAATTTCTTATCCCCAAAAATAATTTCCTCTGAATCCACGTTGGCAGAACGGAAAATCGAACTCGTGACTACCGAATAGGTAGGTGAGCCACGTAACCCACTCGTTCAAGGAGGAACTGTCACAGATAGGACAGAAGATGAAAGTGTAAAGCTGTAGGATAAGAAATTGGGTCGTAAATGGAGTGCGAAATGGTTGATGTTAAATGTTACTTGTCCGCACTGATACCCTTACAAGAAAACTATTCGAAAACCTGAATCAGACGATAACAATGGTAATATTTAGTTATTTTTACTATTCAGTATAAGCTAATATTCTCATAAAAGAAGCCAACAGAGATTTTCAGTAAATAAGCAAGTTCCTGCATACAAGAAAGCCCACATATACATAAGGAGAAATCCAATGAAGTTAAAATCGAATAAAGTAAGGATAATAAACAAAGGTAAACCAACAAACATAAACACAAAACTCGAGTAGATCGACATCCAAATCACTTGGCAAGAGAAATGTTACACATTACTGAAGGCTGAGAATTAAGGACTCTGCATATACGGCCTAGGGAGACACTGCCATTCATGTTGATGTTGGAAATGAACATAAACATCTTATACTCTGATGTTGGAAATACAAACTAACATCTTGAACTCTGATACTGCAACTACACACAAAAATGCTTCTACTCTGATGCTGCAAATACACACAAAATAGCTTGTACTCTGATGCTGCAAATACACACAAACATCTCGTACTCTGATGCTAGAAATACACACAAAAAAGCTTGTACAAAGATGCTGCAAATACCCACAAAACAGTTTGTACTCTGATGCTGCAAATACACACAAACAGCTTGTACCCTGATGCTGCAAAAACACACAAAACCGCTTGTACTCTAATGCTGCAAATACACACAAAAAAGCTTGTACTATGATGCTGCAAATACACACAAAAAAGCTGGTACTCTGATGCTGCAAATACACACGAAACAGCTTGTACTCTGATGCTGCAAATACACACATAACAGCTCGTACTCTGGTGCTGCAAATACACACGAAACAGCTTGTACTCTGATGCTGCAAATACACACATAACAGCTCGTACTCTGATGCTGCAAATACACACGAAACAGCTCGTACTCTGATGCTGCAAATACACACGAAACAGCTTGTACTCTGATACTGCAAATACAAAAAAAACAGCTTGTACTCTGATGCTGCAAATACACACAAAACAGCTTGTACTCTGATGCTGCAAATACACACAAAACAGCTTGTACTCTGAAGCTGCAAATACACACAAACATCTCATACTCTGAAGCTGCAAATACACACAAAAAGATTGTACTCTGATGCTGCAAATACACACAAACAGCTTGTACTCTGATGCTGCAAATACACACAAAACAGCTTGTACTCTGATGCTGCAAATACACACAAAACAGCTTGTACTCTGATACTGCAAATACACACATAACAGCTGGTACTCTGATGCTGCAAATACACACAAACAGCTGGTACTCTGATGCTGCAAATACACACAAACAGCTTGTACTCTGATACTGCAAATACACACAAACAGCTTGTACTCTGATGCTGCAAATACACACAAACAGCTTGTACTCTGATACTGCAAATACACACATAACAGCTGGTACTCTGATGCTGCAAATACACACAAACAGCTTGTACTCTGATGCTGCAAATAACACACAGCTTGTACTCTGATACTGCAAATACACACAAACAGCTTGTACTCTGATGGTGCAAATACACACAAACATCTTGTACTCTGGTACTGCAAATACACACAAAACAGCTTGTACTCTGATGCTGCAAATACACACAAACAGCTTGTACTCTGATGCTGCAAATGCACACAAAACATCTAGTACTCTGATGCTGCAAATGCACACAAACATCTAGTACTCTGATGCTGCAAATGCACACAAACATCTAGTACTCTGATGCTGGAAATACACATAAACATCTCGTACTCTGATGTTGGAAATAAAGATAAACATCTTGTACTTTGTTGTTGGATATAAACATAAGCATCTTGTACTTTGATGTTGGAAATGCCAATAAACATTTTTTACTTCATAAAGCATATATATATATATATATAATATATATATAATATATATATATATGTGTGTGTGTGTGTGTGTGTGTGTGTGTGTGTGTGTGTGTGTGTATAATATTATTCTGAATTTAGCTCATTCACTCCTGGGAAATGTAGTTAACACTGAAAATTTGGCCTTGAATGGAGGACGAGAGATCGAAACAAAAAGAAAAAAACTAATAAGGCATAAGGCCAATTACTGAGGAAGGAGGAATTTACGTAAAAGCTGGACTTTAGTTGTAAATGCACTGAATTTACATTAATTTACAGAGGTCCAGCAGACTAATAAGGGGGTCAATTGGTCGATCCACCTGAACACGTGGCTGGGGGCACCCAGACTCAGCATTCGGAAATTTGCGCAAACGGATTGAAAATGCAAGCTTGCTCCAAGGGTTTC
>NC_061107.1:80218376-80275876 GCF_015104395.2 Macrobrachium nipponense | reverse complement strand
CTACAGTTAAAATCTTTTAAAAACATACTAGTAATATAAAAATTAACAAATGGGTCTTCGTTGACAAAAGACTTGTTTCCTTTGAATGATTCTCCCAAACTTATAGCAGCTCCCTCGACTAGGCGTCTGACATTTACATTGTTTCTTTTAAAGATAATTTTAGCCTCGTTCCAGTTGGGTCTATGATCATTCCTGAATGCATGTGCTACTATTGCGCTGTTTTGTGATTGTAGTTCATAAGCTCGCTTATGTTCGCCCAAACGTATATCTAGTCCCCGTCCACTTTCACCAAAATATTTACTATTACAATCCATAAACGGTAGTTCGTAAACGCCTGGGACTATGGGATTTTTATCATTGTTATTGTTTCTTACGAGGGAACGTCTTATTGTATTTTCATATTTGAACACAATTTTAGTTTCCTTCTGACTTCTGTTGATATGTCCACTTATATTCTTTACTTCTGTATTAAAGGGAAGGGACAAATATCTTTTTGGTTTTTCCTTAGTATTATCTCTCAGTCCATAGAACGACTTCCTCGCTTGCGAAATTGCTTTCTCAATGAAGTGAGGGGGATATCTGAGACTTCTAAAAGTAGCCGTGATGTGTTTAAGTTCACCGTCTATATATTCGGAGTCGCAAATTCTGAATGCGCGTAAAGCAAAATTCATAATAATGTTACTTTTTATTTCTTTTAAGTGAAAAGAATAAAAGTGGACATAACTCTCGGAATTGGAAGATTTCCGGTAACCTGAAAATTTGTACCTCTGGTTATTACAGTCCCTGTACACTAAAACATCTAAAAACGGTAATTTAGAATCCACTTCTACTTCTGTTGTGAACTTAATTGATGGTAAAATGCTATTTGCTATTTCTACTAGTTTCTTTAGCTTTTCATCGGTACCTTTAAAAATGATAAAAATGTCATCCACATATCTCGCCCATAAAACTGGTTTCGTTTCTTCATCACACCTGTTTAAAATTTCTTTTTCCACAAACTCCATGCAAATGTTAGCGAGGACAGGGGATAGAGAAGAACCCATGGCTACACCTTCTTTTTGAGCAAATCCCTGATTATTGAACTGGAATAAAGTGGACGAGACACATAATCATATCAAGGTAATGTGACTTTACCCATTCCCGCGGAGCTCCGTTGGACCAGGTGGCTCAGAAGGAAGAATCAGCTGGCCTTCCTCCGCAGATGCTTGGAGGAACATATCTTACCTAAGTCTTTTGGAATCTGCTCCCGTACCTCCTTCCTGGGAGAAGAGTTTCCCGAATTTGCCAGATATCTCCTTCAAGACAAAATACAGGAAGCTAAATGGGATGTCGAGGTCTTACATCTGGAATTACGCTCGTCACTCAGAGAACTTCGAGACCGCCTACAATCTGCCAGATTCGAGGGTACCAGGCAAAGAGCTGGTGAGGTAGTTGCCGCTAGGGCCAGGGATCATAAACAGAGCCTACATAACAAATTAATGCGTGCACTAGATTATTCAAAATGGGACTATTCTACTAATAAAGTAAATAATCTTTTCCACAGTTTTATTAAATAAAGAACAATTTAAAGTTCTTAACTTGGGTATGGGTTTTTGTACCGGCACAGACAAACTTGATGTACTAAACTCTATTAGTAGTATTAATTTGTTTAATTTTAAATACCCAGACTTTACTATAAATTTCTTAAAAGGTGCTATCCTAAATGATAATATAAATAATAAGTCTATTAATGTATTACCTAAAAGGCACCAACCGGCACTAGCTTCCTTAAAAAGAAACAAAGAAATCATGATCACGAGAGCTAACAAAGGAGGAACTACAGTAGTCATGAACACAAGTGATTATTTGGAGAAAGCTTAATGCCCTTTTAAATGATACCCAAACTTATCTCACACTGCGGTCACCGCCCATTGCCACCAAAATGCAACAAGAATTTAATAGAAAACTTAGAAAAATAGCCAATACCCTTTCTGATCCTCTGCACAAAGAATTAGTCTTATCAAAAATCTCTTCAAGATCCCCTAGTGTACCTTACAATATTATGGTGTTCCTAAGGTTCACAAACCTGGGTGCCCCCCTCAGGCCTATTATTGCTGCTTGTGGTTCACCGCAAAACACATTAGCAGAGTGGTTGGCTCAGGTTCTTAGTCAGTTTCTTGGCACGTTCTCAAGTGCTCATTTACAGCATTCATTCCAGTTTATACAGCGGGTCAAAGATAGTAATTGGGTAGATGGGAGGATGGCGAGTTTAGATGTTACGGCATTATTTACCAACGTTCCATTAGATTATGTGATCACAAAGTTACAGGAAGAACATGATCAAGGTAATGTGACTTTCCCCATTCCCGCGGAGCAGTTTTTCTCCCTTATCAGATTATGTGTCTCGTCCACTGTATTCCAGTTCAATAATCAGGGATTTGCTCAAAAAGAAGGTGTAGCCATGGGTTCTCCTCTGTCCCCTGTCCTCGCTAACATTTGCATGGAGTTTGTGGAAAAAGAAATTTTAAACAGGTGTGATGAAGAAACGAAACCAGTTTTATGGGCGAGATATGTGGATGACATTTTTATCATTTTTAAAGGTACCGATGAAAAGCTAAAGAAACTAGTAGAAATAGCAAATAGCATTTTACCATCAATTAAGTTCACAACAGAAGTAGAAGTGGATTCTAAATTACCGTTTTTAGATGTTTTAGTGTACAGGGACTGTAATAAACAGAGGTACAAATTTTCAGTTTACCGGAAATCTACCAATTCCGAGAGTTATGTCCACTTTTATTCTTTTCACTCAACAGAAATAAAAAGTAACGTTATTATGAACTTTGCTTTACGCGCATTCAGAATTTGTGACTCCGAATATATAGACGGTGAACTTAAACACATCACGGCTACTTTTAGAAGTCTCAGATATCCCCCTCACTTCATTGAGAAAGCAATTTCGCAAGCGAGGAAGTCGTTCTATGGACTGAGAGATAATACTAAGGAAAAACCAAAAAGATATTTGTCCCTTCCCTTTAATACAGAAGTAAAGAATATAAGTGGACATATCAACAGAAGTCAGAAGGAAACTAAAATTGTGTTCAAATATGAAAATACAATAAGACGTTCCCTCGTAAGAAACAATAACAATGATAAAAATCCCATAGTCCCAGGCGTTTACGAACTACCGTTTATGGATTGTAATAGTAAATATTTTGGTGAAAGTGGACGGGGACTAGATATACGTTTGGGCGAACATAAGCGAGCTTATGAACTACAATCACAAAACAGCGCAATAGTAGCGCATGCATTCAGGAATGATCATAGACCCAACTGGAACGAGGCTAAAATTATCTTTAAAAGAAACAATGTAAATGTCAGACGACTAGTCGAGGGAGCTGCTATAAGTTTGGGAGAATCATTCAAAGGAAACAAGTCTTTTGTCAACGAAGACCCATTTGTTAATTTTTATATTACTAGTATGTTTTTAAAAGATTTTAACTGTAGGACAGGCTCTGTTTTTCCCTCTCCTGATGCTGCCTCTACCTTGCCTCTTCCAGTCCAGGTAACCGCTGCCCCGGGGGAGTCTGATAACGGTGCCCAATCTACGCCCTTGGATGAAGGACTTCATGTAATGTTGCAACAACCTGTACGAAGATCCAACAGGATTGCAGCCAGAAGGATTGATAGGGGAGAGGGTATCACCTAGTTGTTTTCTTAACTACCCTCTTTCTTCACCTGGCCCATTAACGAGCTAACGACCGTTGTCAACGATCTTCAACGACTCTTGTTTTTTAAATTTACCTCTGTACTTGTCGTAACTTTTTGTTCATTTGGACTGAAGATGAACCCAGGGAAGGGTTCGAAAGCTTTCTGTAAAGTCTTCAAAATTATACACGGACTTTTTACACTTTGTATTATTGTGGACCCTTTAGAACATTATATATACTCTCGTGATAGAGAGTTTTTCCCTACTACTACTACCTACTACTACACTACTCCTACTAATGAATAATAATAATAATAATAATAATAATAATAATAATAAATAATAATAATAATAATAATAATAATAATAATATATAACAAATTATCAAAACTGTTAAATTCACATAAATAAACTGACATTACTAATAGATGTGTTTGTGAAGTGTAAACATTATTTGAATACGTAATGAACACATTTCTCTCTTGACAAGATCTACGGTAAACTGCAACAAGCATCCAAAACCAATCCCTAAAAATAAATTTTTAAAAAATACATAAATAAAATAATAAAAAAATTAAAAATTAAAAAAATGGTTACGTACGAAATGATCGCAGTCACTCAACTGCATCGTTGCCATAAAAAATTAATGGGAAAAACGCCATGCGTAACAATGTCGATAAAATAACGGTGTCTTTTAAATGTGTATATATATATTTTTGGGCTGTTGCCTTGTATAATAAGGCGCCCTATGAGGTAATGTTAGACTTGCGATAATCTTACGCTAAGTCGGTTGGTATTGCACTTCCATATTCAATGGAGTGTCTTGGGGTTTGTAGATCACTTACGAAGTCGGTATTATCTTCTTTGGTTATGACGACGATGTGTTAAACTCATGATGATTCGGTGATTAGGTGAGGATCTAGTAGAAACCACGAAGTACAAAAATACTTATATTCTCTGAATTTACATGGTGAAGATCAGGTATGATTGTACAAGTCTTCTAATGACGATAGCTTGATCGCTTCTGCCAATGATGATGGCTAATTCTATTCTCTCTACATGATAAAGCTTAGGTAAAGAGGTACAGGTCTTCTAATGACGATAGCTAACTCTATTCTGCTCGTTCTACATCTCGGTAACAATTCATAAAGGAGCAGACAGTAGCTCGAACATACGAACATACAATCAGATGACATAGTTACATACGAACATACAATCAGATGACATAGTTACTAATCACGTAGGCCGCTTGAGCTATAGGTCACGGTGTTTGTCTCAAGCAGGAAGCTTGGACTAAAGTTTATAAACAATTGAATGACTATAGGTGACGGCATGTCAACTTAGCCTACTTTTATTGTATACGTCATCTTTAGCGTCTCTAGTCTGATCACATTCCTGCAAGCAATCTGGTTGACCTCTTTAGTTTTAGTCTTTTATATATATGGACTAACATTCCATATTTTTATTATGTAAACACTTACATATATAATATATATATTATGTGTATGTTGTGTCTGTGTATATAGTGTATATAAATAAATATATATATATATATATATATATATATATATATATATATATTATATATACATATATATATATAGTATATACATACCAACAATTAATATATAATACATATATATATAGATATTAATATCATAATTAATATATATATATATATATATATATATATATATATATATACATATACATCACAATTAATCCAAATTAACTCGTTATTCAAAATATAAAGAAGATAGTCTTATTTACAGTACTGTAAACGTCAAAAACAATACAATGTTTACTTCAGTACTTCTCTATGAATATAGAACATCACTTATGCTATTTCGCACATACACAGACACACGTACTCATACTTCACGGTTGCGCACACATCTGCGTACATGGAAACAAAAGATGGTCCCAACCAAATTCCATTTTTGCGGCCACAGAGATTCCATGTTCATTAATAACCAATCAGAAAATCTCTATTCGGGAAGCCACGGCAATTCCCCCCCAATCGGATATTGGTGAAGAATAACCAACAGGTCTCTCTCTCTCTCTCTCTCTCTCTCTCTCTCTCTCTATCAATGTGTGTATCCGGAAGCTTACAAACTGCCCGAAAAACTGACTACATTCTCTCTCTCTCTCAGTGAATGTGTAGCCTATATCCGGAAGTATACAAACTGATGACATATTCCATCTCTCTCTCTCTCCTCCTCTCTCTCTCTCTCTCTCTCTGAATGTGTACATCAGGAAGTATACAAACTGATGACGTATTTTCTCTCTCTCTCTCTCTCTCTCTCTCTCTCTCTCTCTCTTTCTCTTTCTCTCTCACTGAATGTGTATATCAGGAGGTATACAAACTGATGAAATATTTCCTCTCTCTCTAACTCTCTCCCTTTGCGTCACTGGATGTGTATATCCAGAGGTGTACAAACTGCCCGATAAAACTGACGATTATATACTCTCTCTCCTCTCTCTCTCTCTCTCTCTCTCTCTCTCTCTCTTCCCGATAAAACAGAAAAATTGACAAAACCGAGGAGCACTTAGAAATTCGTCGAGCGGTTCCCGACCCCGACTCATGAAGCTTAGCAACAAATGGTCCTATATGGACAGAATCCGCTGCTCTCTCCCTCTCTCTCTCTCTCTCTCTCTCTCTCTCTCTCTCTCTCTCTCTCTCTCTCTACGGCTTCGGATCCACAGATTGAACTTGCAGCGGATTTGCGAAACATTCCAGGTGTTAGTGCTATTGTCACTTATCACATCAATGGAATGTTCAACTCTAAACCCATTTCAGTGTAAGGTTATACTCATCGCATTCACATGAATGTCTATATATATATATATACATATATATATATATATAGATATATATACTATATATATATATATATTTACACTATACATATATATTAAATATATATACATAAATAATATATATTACATATATATCAGTATGTTCTGTATATAAGTATATATATAATATTTATATACATGTACATTCTGTATATATATAAATATATAGATACTATATATACACACATATACATATATATTTATAATATATACATATATAGTACATATGAATCTTTGTTACACACATCGAGACATTTTTTTATATTCACAAGCATTAACTTACTATAGCTGGTTCACTTAAGGTAGATTCTTGGGTGAGCCCTATGTCTGCGAGACATTTGTTTGGCGTCCACTGATTGGCTGGGAGCTGCCTACCTCCCGGTACCAGCTAATCAGCGGCCGCCAAACAAACCTTTCGTAAGCATAGGGTTCATCCGAGAAGCTACCTTAAGTGAACCAGCTATAGTGTCATTTCATATCGAATTAGCTGAACCTTGGATTTCATAAACACCGAAAGGGAATTTTCAACTGATGAGCGCTCCGTCCCAAGGTGGATTCGAACCACCGAATGCTTAATTAAGACTTCTCAATGACACAGACATGACCCCTTGCCTATCAAGAGAGGTCATACTATAAGCCTTTGTTTGTTTGTATGGTGTTTTCACATTGCATGGAACCAGTGTTTATTCAGCAACGCGACCAACGGCTTCACGTGACTTCCGAACCACGTCGAGAGTGATCTTCCATCACCAGAAATACACATCTCTCAGACCTCAGTGGGATGTCCGAGGATCGAACTCGCGGCCACCGAGGTGGCAGGCCTAGACCATACCCATCACGCCCCTGTGGCGCTTTCAAGTTATCCTTGCATGTAATTTACAATAACGATATTTCAGCGCAATACAACCTAATTATCGGCAACCGATTTCAGAGGAAAAAATACCAGACGCTGCCTTTAACTGACATAACCTAAAAATAGAGAGGCGACTTCCATAGTCAATTGGTTAATGCCTCATGTTTGGAAATAGATTTTTCTAGCCATATCATTACAGTTCGGATGCATTCAGCCTCTGCTGTTTCTCTTTACCACGTTTACAATCGAAATGACGGGAACTAAGACAGAAACGATGCGTGGTCCGACATCCAGTTTGCAAGTTCTTCTACTCATGCATAAGTTGTAAACATTATATTTTTAATTTAACGTAAATTAAAACGTGCTAAACTCTACGGTCAAATAGATCCTTGTTTCACCAACGAAAATTAAAATAAATATGCTATATCTCATTAGAAATCATCTTTCTGTATTGTTTAACATGCACATTATTCATTTCTTACATTTACATTCTAATAAATAAATCATAATTACCCTATCCTAAAATTCCTGTATCTTTTCAGACCTTTTTACGCTTTTTCATAGACCTTTCGTAGCCCCCCAACAAGAACAACAACAACAACAGTCTTTAGGCTCACTCCCCGAGTAAGCGAAAATTATGGAAACTATGGGAGGACTTGTTTGTTGGGAACTATTACTGAAGATGCCGAGGACACAGGACAGAGGTAGATGGAAGAGACTCAATAAATATGACGACCCCGAATGGGGATAAAGCTGGGAAGAAGAAGAAGAAGAAGAAGATGTGCAGTTTCCTCTGTTCATAGGATACATATAGGTTAACAGTTAATGGCCAATACGAGGACGATATCTGTATACTCAGAACTCCCATACTTTTAGTTTAGTATATTTTTGTTTAACCAGACCACTGAGCTGATTAACAGCTCTCCTAGGGCTGGCCCAAAGGACTAGATGTTTTTACGTGGCCAGGAACCAATCGCTTACTTAGCAACGGAACCTACAGCTTATTGTAGGATCCGAACCACATTATACAGAGAAATGAATTTCTAATCACCAGAAACAAATTCCTCTGATTCCACGTTGGCAGAGTCGGGAGAAAACTCCCATAATCCCATTTAGCAGGCAGCTCTTCATTATTTCCAAAGGCATATGGAAGTCGTTTCCTTCATCTTCTTGGGACGTACTCTACCTTTGCTTCTGCCACGAACTTTTGAACTGGGCGGATTTCAAACTACGGGAGACTATTCCCAGTATGGAACCGCACGCTGTTCTACACTCAAATTTACTGCTGTCAACTCTGCTAATTGATCTCCCTTTTCATTTCTGTGTAAACGCTCACGTGGGCTAGGACCCCTACCAAATGAGACACTGTGCTTTCTTGGCAATAAAGCAGGAACACCCAACGAAATATTCTCAATGTTACTGGATTTGATGTACTAAAAATTTCAGGGATTGCAAAGCACATTTAGAATCTCTCCCTCTCTCTCTCTCACACACACACACACACACACACATATACACAAACAGGAATATTAATAATTATATTATTATATAACTTATATGTAATATATATAGATATATGATATAATATATATCATTAATTATATAGATATACTATATATAGATATATATATATAAGAGAATACCCATTTGGGAAAACGACAGGCAGAAGGTCAGTACCAAGCGCTTTCTCCTGTTTATTCGGGCATCGTCGGGGAACAATATATATATATATATATATATATATATATATATATATATAATATATATATATTATATATTGCTACTTTCAAAATGCATGTTTCCCCTCTTTGAAATGTCATGTAAGATTTTGCAACATTTTTTCAGATTCCTAGATAGCTTAGAATAGGATGTTTTAAAATGTGTGTTCAGATTTTGCATTGCATGTTGTAAAAGAATATATATATATAACATAAAAAGAGAAAGATTTTTACTTTGTCTTTTGGAAACTACAAATGTTTAACTTTTATGTCAACAGTGTAAGATTGGAGTGTCTGCGAGATCCGTTTGCTTTCCTAAATCTGTCAAAACGTTTGATAGCGAGCGAGCTAGAGTCTTGCATTGTCATCAAAACATGTCAATCTTAATTGTCACAGCTCAGACTCCGTTTCGATCGGGTATGTGTCTTTCTTTTTTTTTAACAGACTGGACTCGTACGCGTATGTTTTGATCAAAACCACGTGCAGATTGCATATTTCTTTATGAAGATGGCGTCAGATTTCAAAGCTACTGGAAGCATTCGTGACAAGAACGTTTTGTATCATATCTGCTCTGTCGTTTCCATAAAGGAAGAAAATTCCATTCTATCTTAGGACCTCGAGGCAGTCAGATCTCTCTCTCTCTCGCTCTCTCTCTCTCTCTCTCTCTCTCTCTCTCTCTCTCTCCCTCGAAATCATTGAGATTATATTAACGTAACGTAAATTGGTCACTCGTAACTTGTCAGAATTTCATGTTTGATATTTCTTAGAGTTTATTTAGTTTTATTTAGTTTCTTTTGTGGAATCTGAACAAACATCATTTTGTAACGGCGCCTGGTTTTTGTGAAATTGTGTAAGACAAGACTGCAGCAGAGAAAGAAGTTGGTATACCAAAAAGGTAAAGTGTGTTATATTTTTATTAGTTGCAACTAATAACTAAAAGTTAATGGGAAAAGTGTTTGGTTAACTGATAACTAATAATTGTTAGGAACTGTGGTTAACTAACAACTAATAATTGTTAGGAACTGTGGTTAACTAATAACTAATAACAGTTGTTTACGAAGGTTTGGTAAAAACTGATGTTTTGAGTGAAAACATTTACACTTTTACACTTTGCTGATTTTTGTGTTTGTGATTGTTCCATTGTTTGTGCACTATTTCATTTTCTTATTGAAGTGTGTCTTTTTATTTTATATTTTCGTTTGCATTCACAATTTAATTGACTTAGTTATTTTCATTGCTTAATCATTGCACATTTAATTAAATTTAACACTTGTGAATTAATTTGCATTTTCTTAGAATTCTTTTCAAGATTTATTGTTGTTTAGCACTTGTGAATTAATTTCACATTTTCAATTATTCCCTAATACTTTTGAATTTCAATTAAAATAATTTTCTTGAATTTTGTGATAAATTAATTTTGATTTAATTTTACTTAATTTGATTCAAGAATTAACTAAACTTTACTTTGTCTTCAAGTAACAGTAATTTTCCCTGATATTGTGAATTTCACTTATAAATTTTGAATCTATTAATAAATTTTGTATTTAAAATTTTTATAAGTGTTTTTATTTTTGTCCCAGTATATTTATATATGATTATGATTATATTAATGATAGGTAGAAACCTAGAGTGGTAATTGATTTGCTTTCCTTCAATTTATTTGAAGTGACTTAGAACCAGGGAAGTACTTAGACTTCTGAAATCAGGGAAATACTTAGACTTTTAAAGTTGTTGATGGAGTGATGCCCTTTGATTAATTTAATTACTTACAAGATTACCTCACACCTGTTTTGATGAACTTAGTCTGATTTTCTGCAATACTGGTAAGTGTTAAGGGATCACTGTTGCCTTTAGAGTATTCAGTCGTTTAAACGTGTTATGAGGGTTCAGTGTCTGGCTTTTGGTGAGGTAATAATTGATGAATGGTAACCAGATACTTGGCACTTCGTAACAATATAATATATATATATATATATATATATATATATATATATATATATATGTGTGTGTGTGTGTATTATACAAGCCTAATTAAACAGATAAAAGTGCTTGGCACTGACCTTCAGCCTGTCATATTCCTGAGGGTATTTTTGAAGCATATATATATATATATATATATGTATATATATTTCTAGGGATGAAACTTATTTTTCTCCTTTAGTACGTTTATTCGTATCCCTCTCTCCCAGACTCTCACGGCTGAGGGGTTTCTATTGACAGGTAAATGGCATATGAGTACAAGCGACATTTGGTTATTACACGACTTTTATTTTTTTGTTAACTTCAGTATTTTCCCTCGTTCATTGAATACCATGTATATAGTGTGCAAGTTTTGTTAATATATTAACGCGTCGATTCAGGTGATAATAAGTATGATTTCATATCTGAATATAAATATATATGTATATATATTGGTTTCATATCCGAAAACACACACACGCACACGCACACACACACACACACACATATATATATATATATAATATATATAATATATATATATACATATCTATCTATCTATCTCTCTCTTCTCTCTCTCTCTCTCTCTCTCTATATATATATATATATAATATACATATAATATATATATATACATATATATTTCAATATAGTACATATATATATATATATATATATATATATATATATATATATATATATATATATAATACACAGCCAATATCGAATAACTTACACCCACGTTGAATCATATCTGATGTCTGTATCCAGCCCGGCAAGGATTCGACCATGGTTACTGTACAGCATTCAAAATAGGCAAAAAATGCTATAATTCTCATACAGCAGAAATACCTACTGTACCCACATTAAACTGACGTAAGAGGATTATGATTTTAGCAATGGACAACGAGCTATTGAAGAGCGAAAGTTACAGGAACCAAAAACTTCAGTCCATTCCCTCAATTTATTTTTCAAATATAAAAAATAGGTTTCAGTCATTTCCTCATCTTATTTTTCAAATAAAAATACAGGGTATCCATAAAGTCCCAGTACCATTACAAGTATGTATTACTTATAATGGTACTGGGACTTTGCGGACACCTGTATAAGTTAAACAGTTCGTCTAGTAAATACAGGGTGTCCATAAAGTCCCAGTACCATTATAAGTAATACATACTTGTAATGGTACTGGGACTTTATGGATACCCTTTATAAGTTAAACAGTTCGTCTAGTATCTGAAAAGGCAGATCGCCGAAACAGTCAAATGCGGCAATATACACTAAAACACGACGTAACGCTCATGAGATAACATCTCCGTTCCTGCACGACATTTCTAGGACACGGAATGTGCATCCTAAGTTAATGTTTGTCACGGGAATGCTCAAAACTTTCTTGGGAGGGAGGCGGCCTTGTTCAAAACATGTTATTGTTCCAACCACTGATGACATTACGGCAGATAATACAGTCTTCTGCTGCTCTGCCATCAACACGTTATTAGATCAGCTACCACAGGATAGAACTAGGACGATCGAACACACACACATACACACACACACACACAGAAAGAGAGAGAGAGAGAGAGAGAGTAACTTATGAATGGAAATATATAATCAACTCTCTCTCGCTACCTCTGTTCATAGGACTATTATGGTATTTAATTACCTCCTCCCGCCTCTCTCTATCTCTCTCTCTCTGTGCATGGGACAATTATAGTATTTAATTACCTCCCCCCCCTCTCTCGCCCTCTCTCTCTCTGTGCATAGAACAATTATAGTATTTAATTACCTCCTCCTGCTCCGCTTCCTCTCTCTCTCTCTCTCTCTCTCTCTCTCTCTCTCTCTCTCTCTGTGCTTAGAAACATATGCTAGGTTTGATTTCCTCTCTCTCCCTTTCTGTAGCTCCAAAGCAACAGAAAAGAGAAATATCAATACAATTTTTGATAACACATTGCACATCTGTGACTGATTCTATAGACATCTATCGACAACTGTGTAAAGGAAAGCTATTCATTTTATATATTCTTCCCATTAGGTGTGGTACTACCATCAGTGCACTTCACTTGGCACACTGTAGGCATTACTGAAGTTGTTTGCAGCTTCCCTTCGAGTCCTAAGTACACCTATAATTATTTAGCCACTTACGCTTCTCCATTCCACTGAAGGATCCTTCAGCGATGCTGTCCAGCCACTCCAACGCCCTCCTTCAGTGGCTCTACAGACGGATTTTCATAAAACAGAATCAATGCTATAGTAGATTCACATCACCCGTGCATCTGATGATGTCTAAGCCACATTACGACGCTCCTGATTGGCTGTTGATAAGCCAATCACAGGGCTGGAAACTTTCAGTCTCTCTCTCGAGAGTTCACATTGGCAGGATATATGTTCCACCTCTCCTGAGGGAATACTTTTGAAAGACGTATCCCTTAAGAGAGGTGGAACATATATCCTGCCTATGTGAACTCTCTCGAGAGAGACAGAGTTTCCAGCCCTGCGATTGGCTTATCAACAGCCAAACAGGAGCGTCGCAAGGGACTGTGGCCTAGACATCAGATGCACGGGTGATGTGAATCTACTATAACTTCATGTGATTTAGAATAATCACATGTGAACGCATACTACGTCTGGCTTCCGGATTTATATCAGTATCTATATCTCAACATTACTGTGCACATACGTACCAACATACGCCAAACTACGTTGTACAGTGAGATGTAAACTAAAGAAAACATTATTCAAATACAAGAGGAGTTCTAGAAATTATAAGTTCCTCCTTGGACGAGTGGTTTTCGCGCTTGGCCACCAATCCGGTGTCCGAAGTTCGATTCGCGGCCGGGCCAACGCGGAATCAGAGGAATTTATTTCTGGTAATAGAAATTCATTTCTCGATATAATGTGGTTCGGATCCCACAATAAGCTGTAGGTCCCGTTGCTATTGGTTCCTAGCCACGTAAAAATATTCAATCCCTCGGGCCAGCCCTAGGAGAGCTGTTAATCAGCTCAGTGGTTTGGTTAAACAAAGATATACTTAACTTCTAAAAACTATGATGTATTCGATATGCATAATTCAAGCGTAATTTATAAATTGAAGAAGGAGAGCTGTAAAGCAAGCATCAGCTTTCAATAAAATAATAATACTAATAATAGATGTAGTTTACGTTATGACTAACCAGGATGCATAATTATGAGGATTACCCGGCAGTTATACTAAACTCCATCTATGAATTCCTACACCGCCCTCAATTTCAACGATGAATGACGTCACGGGGGCGGCCGGGGGAGCAGACCACACTGGCTGACACAATTTGAGGGACTGATATCAAAAACAAAATGTAGCCAAATAAAACTAAATATTATAAGTCCAGCTTTCATTTTCTATAAGAAGGTCGAAACTTTATCCTAACTATATCTTGAACTGAAATGAACTGAATATATATATAGGATTTACGCCAAAAGCCAAGCACCGGGACCTATGAGGTCTGTCAGCGCTGAAACGGAAATTAACAGAAGGAAAACCTCGTAGTTGCACTAAGAATCAATTGTTAGGAGAGGGTGGAAAGTAAAATGGCAGAAAGAGAATATGAAAGGAGGTACAGTAAAAACCACGAAAGGGGTTGCAAAGAGACTTAAGTCATACCTACAGTGCGCCACATGAGGTGCACTAACGGCACTACCCCCCCCCCCCCCCCCCCCCCCACTACCCCCCCCCCCCCCCCCCCCCCCCCGCCCCTACGGAGTAATTATATCTTGAGCCTTCTGGTGCGGTTCAGTCATAGTCAATCATTATCGTCATTATTACAGTGTTACAATAACACTTCGAACCGCCGACATCAAAAGTTTACTACCATAACAATTAATTAATAAATTATTACGTACCGCAAATAGAATGTGTAATTATGTATAGATACGTACAAAACAACGAAGCCTTTTTTTTTTAATAAATGGAGATTTATATTTTGCAGCCAACATCTTGATTGTTTTTTACCAAAAACATTATTCTGTGAACCAACAACAACAGATGTAACAAGTATTGCGAAAACATATCTTACAACTTAAACTTATACCTTAACTGCAGCTATGGTTTTCATTTATCATTATTAACGATTCTGTACCTTTTTAAAGGGTGCCCATTGCAGCAAGCAAGAGACATTAGTCGAACAGCAGAATCCTCGTGGACTATTAATGTAAACTTCAGCAGCGCCTAAGGGAATATCAGGGAGACAATGAAATTCTCCATCTTCACTTCGTCACCTCCCGCCGTTGTTCTTCTCTCTCTCTCTCTCTCTCTCTCTCTCTCTCTCTTTTCTTTTGCTTCCGCATTATCCTTCTCTCATCATCACCCCCAACGCTAGTCCTGACATCGATAAACGTGGCTCCTCGCCGATGCGATGGCGAGATTAACGACCCTATAGACGCTCTTCAACTTTTACCGGGTCGTCCTTTTACCGGGTCGTCATCAATCCTAATTCTGATGGGCGGTAGTTTATTAGAGTCGAGTTTCTCGTCACTGCAAACATTTCGCAGCTCGTCAGGAGGGAGACAAGGCCCGTGCAATGTTCCCAAAGATCTCGGGAAAAATTGGGTAAGGTTTTCCGGATAATTGGTAGTATTGAGCTACCTTTCGAGTCCTGTCATTTCCAGACTTTTGCCTTCGCTGTAATTATAGCTAGATTGAAAGGGAGCAGTCAGCACGTACCCGAACTCCATCATGTGAACAATTTTATGTCGCGTTTCTCAACTAAAAGTCTGTGCCCGTTTTTTTTTTTTTTTTTTTTTTTTTATTTATTCATTTGTTTTACTAATACTGACTGACCTATTAAACATTGTTCATACTGAAAAACAAAATGCCAGAAAAACTATAAGGAAATATAAAACATTTATGAACAATTAAACAACACAATGTGAAAATTTTAAATCATGTTTCTCAGCTAAATCTGTGCCAGTTTTTTTTTAATTTATGCTTTCAATAATTTGATTTGTTTTCCTAATACTGACCTACTAAACATTGTAGATACTGAAACAAAGTGTCAAGATTCATCCAATTGCTGAATGCCAGAAAAATTATAAGGAAATATAAAACATTTATGAATAATTAAACAAAGTGACGAACAGACAACACAATTACGATAAGAGATCTCAGGCAACTGCCGTGCCCATCTGATGATAATTCCTTTGAAGTCAACACAAAAAAAAAATTGACTAAAGATAAACGAAACTTCATTCCCTTGACTCAACTCTAATCTGTTTAAGAGCAACATACTGAATTTTATACCTTCATAAAAAAAATCACAGTGTTAAAGCTAAGCAAATTCTGATATAAAATACAAATATGATTTCTGCTCTGTTAATGTTCACAAAAATATGGACCATAAAGCTTGCATAGATGATTAGGTTTTCAACAAAGGTTAAATTTACAGATGATACAACACACTGGGGGTAACGATAGGAAACTGGAGAAACTAGAGGAGAAAAAAAAAGAGCATATGAGAAAGAATAAATAAGGGTAAGAGGGCAAATGGCAACCACTTCGAAGCAGTAACATCATTGTGGATGGTGGAAGAACGAAAGTAGTAGCTGATTTGTATAAGTATTTGGGAGACAATATTAAGGTTGATAGTAAGATACGACAAGTGAGTTACAACTGACGTAGAAAGGAAGGAAGGAAGGAAGTAGGGTGTGTGCAAAAAGACTGAGAAGAAAGTTGGTGTGTCTATGAAAGCTTAAGGGGCTTTGTTTGTTTGTTTGTTTGTATGGTGTTTTTACGTTGTATGGACCCAGTGGTTATTCAGCTACGGGACCAACGGCTTTACGTGACTTCCGAACCACTTCGAAAGTGAACTTCTATCACCAGAAATACATATCTCTCACCCATCAATGGAATGCCCGAGAATCAAACCGCGGCCACCGAGGTGACAGGCCAAGACCATACCGACCATACCAATGAGGTGCTTAAGCAACCAACATCACCTTTCTCTTTCACCAACTTATACATTAACATCCACAAGCAAAACCACCCTTTCATATTCTCCAGTGACAGCTTGGCACAGGTTTAGACTCTCCCAAAAACATATTCTTTTGAATTTATTCGTTTCCTGTTCCAGTCTTCATACACTTACTGTTACATCATTTTCTATCGGCAGTCAGTTTACTCCATACAGTTCTCTTTGCGCGTTCGTACATTTTCCACCATCCCCAAAATCCTCCGACATTACGAGTGGTACCAGCTCCTCTGCCAAATCATTTGCGGCCATACTAGAAAAGAATAACTTTTGTCCCTAACAATACTTTTGATTCTGATTCATATAGATTTTTGGCATTATGCCAAGCACTGGAGCAACTAAGGCCATTCAGCGCTGAAACGGAAATTGACATTAAAAGGTTTGAAAGGCGTTACAGGAGGAAAACCTCAAAGCAGTTGCACTATGAAACAATTGTTAGGGGTGTGGGGGGGGGGGTGTGGGGTGGACAGTAAGATGGAAGAAAGAGAACATGAACTGAACGAAAGTACAGTGAAAGGAATGAAAGTAGTTGCAGCTAGGAGCCTGAAGGGATGCTGCAAAGAACCTTAGGTAATGCCTACATTGCACCGAATGAGGTGCATTGGCGGCACTAACCCCCTTACGAAGCCTAACAATACTATTTATACTGCCCTTTCACCTTTGTATCACTTAACTCCAAATCATATAGTTTTCTTTAAACCAGATCAAAAGTTCCTTGAAAAACCTACTACCATGCACTGCATGACACTTCATGTTGTATATCACATATATACATGAAATAAAAATCATACATTTCTTTTCCGCACCACATCAGCGCACATTCAAAACCATAGAATGAATATGTATCAATCACACCATCGAATTCATAATACTCACTGATCAAAATTCTGTTCAATAATAATGTTCCGGATGCAGACATTCCTTCTGCCTGCAAAATAACCCTTATCTCAAAATGAATGTATAGGCATAAAGTTAGATACGTGACTGAAAAACAACTAAACAAAATAACCCTTATCTCAAAATGAATCAATAGACATAGAGTTAAGTAAGTGACTGAAAAAACAACTAAATTGGTTAATCGAAACAGTAACAGAGAATGTAAAAAGAATATAGAGATCGGAACTTAAAATCAAATATGAACAATAATATTTTAGCACAGTACAATGAATTTCTCTGTTCCGTAAAATAATAATTTAAAATAACGGTGCCCCCAAATAATCAGCAGGTTTTCATTATATTTCTATTTGCTCTTTTCGACGAATAGGCACGAGTATTCAGAATATGTCAGCACTCACCAAAACAATGTACTAGTTGTATGTACTCTGTAATCTGAATTTTAGTATCAACTGAGAAAACCACACGACAAAATGACTAATTTTTAAATCAATTTGTATCTCTCATAGCTAACAAACCTTCGGTCTTGACAATAGGATATTTTCCAAGCGCCAGCTGGTAACCGATTAAAATAATCAGAGATAGTAAAGCCAGGAATCTGTGAGATCTGGCATCGCCTGCGCGTACGAGGTGAAAGCTGGTCAGAAACCGCGCATTCAACCTCGTGACGCACCTTGGCGATTCAATAATCGTCTCTAAGACAAAAGATGCACTGACTCTTCCCTTCTATATCCTTCCTCCTCCCCCTCCTCCTCTTCTTCTTCTTCTCCTCCTCCTCCTCTTCGTACGCCTCTTTTCCATTTCCTTGAACAATCGAACACCAGGGAAAAATGGAATCAAATCCAAAGTTTTCAAAATGGAATTAAATCCCCAAGTTTCGAATCATTTATCGTCCGAGTTCAAGTCACTTATTACTGAGTAGTCAACTTTGTCGTAATTTTCTTCAGTTCACATTCACTGGCAGAAATTCTTAATGACAATGGTCGTTAAAACAAATTATCATTCTTTTGAGTAAAAACGGACCTAATAAGTCCTTCTCGACGCACGAGTGAATATCTTCGTCTGTTTGCAACGCTTTGTATAATCTTTTTGCGTCCATGGGTCGTTCATAAGTTGATTTTTGAGAAAGAATAATACATATATATATATATATATATATATATATATATATATATATAGATATATATATGCACATATATATATACATTGACATGAGGGAAGCTAGTTCGTGCTAGCATAAAGCCCCCTTGACCAGCAAATGGGAAACCTAATTTGTCTATAAGAGAAACAGCCAGTACTGCTACAAGGGTAATATCGGCTCTTGCTAATGAAATGACAGCTTTATTCGTTCAGACGAACAAGAGCCCAGAATGACACAAGAGCAGTTTAAAAATATATTGAGATCAAGAGCCTGCACTGGCACAAGAGCAGCCTGATACGCCCACATGAGCAAGAATCCAAACAGGTAAAAGACACCTTGGGAGCGCTGGTGCAATTCCATGCTTATCTGCTTTGCAGGATTGGAGCCTGTGTTGGCACAAGAGCAGCTTGATCACTTTAAAAAAGCAGAAACCCGTTCCAGTACAAGAAAAGCTTACTTGCGCTGCCAAACTACTATAGTAGATTCACATCAACTGTGTATTTGATGTCTAGGCCAGTCCCTTACGACGCTCCTGATTGGCTGTTGATAAGCCAATCACAGGGCTGGAAACTATCAGTCTCTCGAGAGAGTTCACATAGGCAGATATCACCTCTCCTGAGGGATACTTTTGAAAGACGTTATCCCTCAGGAGAGGTAGAACATAGATCCTACCCATGTGAACTCTCTCGAGAGCCTGAAAGTTTTCAGCCCTGTGATTGGCTTATCAACAGCCAATCAGGAGCGTCGTAAGGGACTGGTCTAGATATCAAATGCATGGTTGATGTGAATCTTCTATAGTTTTGTCTATTCAGAGGAGTAACAACTTTCCTGACATTTGATAGAGCTTGCTCTAACTAGCAAAAGCTCAGCTTCCTTATTCTAGTCAGACCAAAATCAAAATGTCCAGTTTGCGCAAGGCCGAAAATAGTCCTATAGCGTTTGAAAGAATAAAGCAGTATTATGCGATGAGAATAATGTTGAAATAAATTAAGAGGAGGTGGAAAGTAGAGGGAAGAAAGAGAATATGAACGGAGATGGAGTAAAAGAAATGAAAGGGGTTGCAGCTAAGGTCCTGTATTAATGCCTACAGCGCACCGCATGAAGTGCACTGATGGCACTATCCATCCAGCCCCACCCCTCGTCTTCGTAAAAGTAACCATCCTCATCAACGTAACAAAATTTTGTAAAAAATAAATAAAATATAATAAAAATTGCAATCAACTTTGCAAGAAAAATTAACTTCAAACAGCAGACGTACTTATCAAATTCACCAGATTTTTATACGTGATTCACCCTGTCAAAAAAAAAAAAAAAAAAAAAAAATGTTTAACTAAACGAAACTATAGAGTTGATGAGAAAATAAAGCTTCATCGACGTATTTAACTGGAGATTGGAAATAATAACCAAAAAAACTTCAGTAACAACCGACCCTAATTTCAGTAAGAGAACTGACTTCAGTAACGATAAAGCTACGGTTATGTAATGCTTACATCGGGTAAAATTCCCAGTCCAAAAAGATGTTATTGAAATTAAATTACTGAAAGAAATTAATGAAATTATATGTATTACCTAAAAGAAATGACTAAGTATAAGTTACTGTCAAGAAATTACTCAAATTAAATTACTGAAAGAAATGACTGAAATTAAATTACCTAAAATAAATTACTAAGTTTAAGTCAGATATTTAAAGAAATTACAAAGTTTAGCATACTTTAAAGAAATTACTGAAATTTAAATTACCTAAAAGAAATTACTAGCATTAAATTACTGAAAGAAATTACTGAAATTATATTACATAATAGAAATTAATAAGTTTAGAATAATTTAAAGAAATAACTGAAATTAAATTACTTTAAAGTTACTGAAATTGCATCATTTAAATAATTACTAAAGTTAAATTACCTCAAAGAAATTACTATAAAAAGAAGTCACTGAAATTAAATTACTGAAAGAAGTTACTACAGTTAAATTACTTAACTAAAAATTACATTATCTAACGATATTAATAAAGTTAATTTACTTTAAAAAGTGACTATTGGAATGTTACTGGATAATAAATGACTGAAAGAAATTGCTGAAGTTAATTCGCTGAAAAGATATCACTAAAATCAAATTACTTAAACGAGGTTACTACAATTAAATTACTTAAAAGAAATTACTAAAATTACATTACTTGAAGATATTACTGAAATTGAAATCACTGAAAGAAGTTACCAAAGTTAAATTACTTTAGGAAAATACGAAAAATAATATAGCTTAAAGAAACGACTCAAATATTAATAAAATCAAATTACTTAACGAAATTGCTAAAATCGCATCGCACAAATTACTGAAATTAAATCGCTCAGTTCACTCAAGCGACGACGATTTCGCCTGATGCAATAAATTGAGGCCATTAAATAAAAAACCATTTGAGCTCGTTAAGATAACTGCCGCCCCTCATCAGGTAATAGAAGACGCTATCGCTCCAATAGACCTCACAACAGGGCATACATCATAAATTTCTGTTAGCCCATTAAGCTCACGCAACCCAACACCGCCCGCGTGCCACGCCCCGTCTAGTGCCAACATAATCACCGGCCGCTGACGCTGCTGCGCACCACGCCCTTCGTCGCTAATAGGCAAACTTCATTTGTCGACATGAAGGCAATGAGTGGTTACAGCCCCATCTTCTCCCCTCCCTCCCGTCTCCCCCACAGTAACTGACAGCATCCCTACACACACACTCCCCCCCTCCACCTCCTCCCCCTACCATGACAAACGAGTTCCTCGGGAACGCTTTCATTACACCTCCATTCTTTTCTGAAGACTTTCATGACAGCCTCTGTTATCATGGCGTTCTGTAGAAAGGGCTCCCCCCCCCCCCCGCCCCATATTACGATACACCCCCCATATTACAGTATTCTTGACTGAGATGGTTATTATGGGAAACATATATATACAAACATACGCCTATATTTTATATATATATATATATATATATATATAGATATATATATATATAGATATTATATATTAAAGCCTACATATATTTATATATATATACATCTATATATATATAATAAATAATATATATATATATACATATAATAATATATATAATTATAGGTGTGTGCCTTTTACATGCATTTAAATACGTCCTAACCTAACTTGACCGTACAAGCACGGTTTAAAAATCAACACAGGATAGGTTACATTTGGTTAACCAGGTATATGCAACGGATGATACTGTCAAATTCGTCAAAATCACATTAAGAATTTTATGGTAAATCACATCCGACATTTAAAATTACCAATTTCGCCGTTTTGATAACATACCTACTTACTTCCAAAATATGTAGTACTAGTGTTTTTCAGTATAACGTGACGTGACGTCACACTTCACTAACTGCATAGTGTTTTCAGCGAAACGTGACATCCCACTTCATTAACTGCATAATGTTAACTTTAAAAAAAAGACAATGAGATATTATTACCCTAAAAAGATTATTATAAAATTCTAAAAAATATAAATTACTTTGAGATTTCCCGGGAATGCAGACACCAAGATTAATAGAATCGTATCCACGAAACTGATTGACCAAACTTGAAAAGTAACTACAGGGTTTTCATAAAGTCCCAGTACCATTACAAGTATTTATTTATTGTGGTGGTACTGAGACTTTATGGATACCCTGAATATCACTGACTGAACCACAAAAACGTTTGAGAAAGGGATGGAATGTAATATAAAACTTAGGCCAAAAAAGGCCAAGCGTTAGGGCCTATAAATCCATCAGGGCTGAGAGGAAAATTGAGAGTAAAAGGTTTGAAAGGCGTTACAGAAGGAAAACCTCGTAGCTGCATTGTAAAAACAACCGTTAGGAGAGGGTGGAAACCAAGATTATGAACGGAGGTACGGTAAAAGGAATGAAAGGGAGTTGCAGCTACGAGCCGAAGGGACGCTGCAATGAACCTTAAGTAATGCATGAGGTGCAACGACAACACTACCCCCTTACGTGATATGTTTCCGAAAGCATTCGTCACTGGCAAACGGTAAATGCAGAAGGAAACAAATATACGAACGATTTAATCTTGGAAAAAAAAAAAAAAAAAAAAAAAAAAAACAATGTAGTACTATGTAGTACTATGCAAACAGAATTTCATCTACACCGACCAATGCCTTGGTAATTATATATCTGCGATGGTTTGGAGAAGAAAAAAAAGTCTCAAGAATTACTGAATTACTCGATAACAATATCTCTTGCTTTATTTTCATCATGGTTCAAAAGCAATTCTTTGTCGCTAAATTTAACTTCATTGGTAAGCTCAATGTTCATTTAAAATAAAGACAATGCTTTTGAAAGCCCACTTCCAATTTTAAATGGTCGATGTCCAACCACTTTTTGAATACCTGAGTATCCTACTATCTTGCAATGTTGCTCTTAGCAGATATCTCTTCCACTATGTTCACGCATTTCTTCCAGAAAATGTGTTATTACAACGAACTTCTTGAGCACTTTTAAATTTGAATGGGTTTGTGTATCTTTTTAAAAAGTTATCCGAGTTTTAAAACACTTGAAAAACAATTTGCCACTCGTATGCTTTAATATATTTTAATCAGGGCCTTAACGTCCCTCAGAAACTAGTAGTGTTTCTCTCTTTCAGTCGAATCTACTCACAATTAAGACACTCCCGATAGTCTAAGGCCATCAGATCCTTTGACCTTTCCCTCAAATGTAAAAACCTAATCTGACATCTACTTTTGTCTTAAGTTCATTAGCATTTCTAAGGCCAACCAAGCACTTTCCATTTTCTTTGAAGCAAAAGGGTAACAACAAAGAAAACTAGACGTCTTACCTCGCCAAGAGAAGGTATTGTTGGGCAGGCTCTGTGTCCTACGTTTGAAGGAGAGTCTATTGTCTCTAACCAAAGGAGCACAGATGGTAATGTGATGTACGCGAGTCCAGTGAAAGAATTTTCCTGGAAACGCCCTCAACAAAACCACCTCTAACAAGGGGATAATCAATGTTAAATAAAGGGAGTTCTTTTTTCCTCTTTCGTCGTGCTATTCTTAAACTTTATCTTCCCCATAGTCTTTATTTGTGGTATTTCAGCCGTAAAATTCCCATCTGAATTCAAGTAAGTACTTACAAGTTACCACAACTATCTTCAATATTGAAATTTACTTAACGGCATTGAAACCTTTTCTTTTAACTGCTACTGATTTTGCAGTCTGAATTAAGATCAAGATGTGACTAAAACAAAACTTGGAACATCGTTCATATGTTAAATAAATAAATCTCTACGTCAATTACTCATAAGCTACAGCAGTTTCAATTCTTCCAAATGAATGAAAGGACCTGTTTGTTTTCCTTGCATTACCTCTTTGCGCTAACTAATCGATTTTTAACTTCGACTCGTTCCAGTTTTGTTTATACATTCTATTGTTTTAAATTTCATTCATAATTTTCTTTAGACCGAAGGGTTAAAACTACCTCGAGCTAAGGCATTTTTATAAGCCCTTTACACTAGCAGTGTTGAATAAATTCACTATCGTAGAGGTCGAATAATTTCTTCTGTCTCATCTAGGATATTAAATATTCACATTTGTTTTTAGGGCATATAAATTTTTAAAAATCTGGGTGGTATTTAATCAACATGGGATGGGGATAAATCTATTTCTTATTATGAAAAAAAAAACAAAAAAAAAACTCTCTAAACTTAAAGCAATACCTGCTGCAACGAAAACAATCATGTACCCCGTCATTTCCATAATTCACAGTAGGCTAGACCTCTGACCCATTAAAAAGAATTACAGTACACCATGTGCAACGATCCAGAAATGAATCCAAGAATGTCAAATTTTCAATTTATCCAAACACTCGCATTCCAAGAAACTGTCACTTCTATTTGCAATTTTATACGTAGCACCTGCCGCTTCTACCATACCGAGTACTATAATCAATTATGCATTCCATACCACATAGTACATGAACTCAGAAAAAAAACCATGGTATATTTGTAAAACTCAAAATCGTTGCTGATAATGATATGTTATTAGCTCAAGAATTCTGTCCCACCTGGGCTGATGATCACCTAATCTACAGAGTTTTTAAGAAGCTGTAAATTTTCTTGATGCCAGATTTGATCTCTCTCTCTCTGGTCTAAACCATAGAAAGATCAAATCTGGTGTCGAGAACATTTACATTTAGCTTCAAAATCCAGAACGAAGAAATTACATGGAACAAGAACCCACTCGTGTTCAAATGTCCCATAGAAAACAATTGAGATTTGCCACTATACGGATCATTATAGAATAACTCACTGGTGCCAAAACATATGCGGACATAGTTAAATATGAGTGTCAACAGAAATTCATCACCGAAGTACAAAAGTTCTCTCAACTGTCCAATAATGCTGCAACAATAAATACAAGATATCAAATTTTTTAATCAATGAATGAAATCTCATTAACAATGGGAATGACAGGTAGTGACATAACTAAGACTATCAGACGTTCCAGGAAAATGACTGGTAAAATTCTAGTTAATACCGACACTGGTTCAGATAGTGCAATATGAGTTTTCCCTACTGTCGGTTTTTTCGAACTATTCTGATGGTCATTTCAGTAAAAATAAAAATAAAAAATAAAACTAGTAATTTGGAAATTATGAACCTTAAACTTGAGCAAATTCTTTCTGAAAACTACAAATGCTTCATGCACTCTTAAAACAACAAGAAAATTTACAAAATATTCCTGGAAAAAGTACATTACATTGTACAATACAGGAATATGTTCGAACCGAGTCTTCCCAAACCCAACTTAACCTAACCAAGGGAGCAGTACCCTAATTTGACACAGAGCGCCTTGTCCCTAAGCCATCTCAGGGAATGAGGCATAAAGTAGAATTAATCATTTGAAATAAAAATGTCAACAAACGCTTACCTTCAATACCATACGACAACTTATCACTTAGTGGTTATCAGAACGAAGAATGCGCTAAAGTCCTCGGTAAAAGTCTTGACTGGGCAACCATGTGACCACAGCTGAGGAATATGTAAACTGCTTTTAGTAATTAGATGTCAGAGGGTAAGTAATATTTAATGAATGTATTGACTGACACGATAGAAAGAAACATATGTTTAACTTAATTGTCATTTCTCACAGTTTTATCATAAAAGAAGAGTACCTGAATGGACAGAAAAGGCAAATCTTTGTTCATAAGTCATAATGGGTTGGTAGATGATTGATACACAATTTAAGAAATTACTCACGGGAAAAACCAAAACATATGCATGTAAAATATGAGACCTTGCCAATATATATTTCATTGATGCAAAGCCAAAAATCACACATGAATTCAAGATTTAGCACGATAATAACTAAAAGGATGTATGTACAATAGGAATGACTTGCTGGATTATGTGGGCTAGTCTACCAGACATTCTTGAAAACTAAAAAATTAGATTCTACTCTTCAGCCATGACTGCTTTCGACTGAGAACTGTTCTTTTCCATGGGGGGGGGGGAGGTCGGGAATTGACTAAGAACGATTTTGATTGTCATTTCAATCGTAAATCGTTAGGAAATTATGATCCAAACCTGCGGGAAATCCTTACTGAAAACTACAAACAGGTAATTTACAGTTAAAACATTTTAAATCAAATAAAGATACCTGCAAAACCACATTCATTTGTAAAATACTGGAATTGGTATATCCGAATCTATTCTTCTCAAACCTCACCTAACCTGCCCGGTTAGGTGAGGTCTAACCTGTCTCTAACCTGTCATCGAGCCCAGTGGTCTATACACCCTCTTAGTGATAGGTCTACACTGAGGTTGTGGACAAATGGGTTACTAATATCTAATTTAATTTTTTTTTATTGAGGAGATAGAATGAAACATTTAAGCCTATCTGCCAAATCAGTGTTATATTGAAGAAAGGGTACAAAAGAATGCTATCCAATTAGTAGCCTTTGCCTAGGTTATTTAAACTGATTCCACTATAAATTTATGTTACACAGTGCCGTTATTGCCGTAAGACAGCAGTATTAGACATCACTGAGAGATTCTGTAATTACTTTACTAGGGATGTTAACCCTCTCAAGCAATACGTATTTCCAATTTCTAGAAGCAAAGGACCTAAACACCACAGCTAAATACTAAACAAGACGCACAACTCTACTACTAGTATGGTGGGATGACACTGACAGCTCGCAAGTCGCAAGTGAGTTAATTCCGTTGCCGTTTTTTCTTCACAATAGTGGCTTTTAGCAGTGTTACCATACGCAGTTCTGATTTTCAAAGAAATCATAGTCGGAAGCGAAGCGAACGTTCGTGAGCTTCAATTCCGCTGTCCTCTCAGCTCATGAAGGCACTTTTTAGGCGAGTGCTTCACAAACTTTCGACAAACGTTTTTTCACATACTTAGGAAGTCAATGATATTGTAAATCGATATACAGTAAATTATACGTTTTCTCATTCATTTTAGACCTGTCACATGCAGAAATATAGTGATGCAAAAAATCGTAATATGTATAGTGTACAAAAACGTAGGTAGTACAAACCTCATTTTCACCTTTCGAGGGAGATTAAATGTTTTCTATTTTGACATCGTATTTTCAAAGAAAACGTTGATTACGGTAAACTATTTTGCTATTTCAAATTAAATCCTACAGTTCTATTTCTTTCCAATCTAATACCCCAAAATGGATTAAATAAATCAATTTCATACTTTCACAATATATTTACAAGTAGACAGCATATGAATAATCAAAACAATCACAAGCCAATAACTTACAAAAGGACAAAAATAGCATAAGCAAGTACTTTTTTTCAGATTAAGTATATAAGAATCAAAAACAAACAATAACTGTTATATCCAGAATATTGCTAATATTTTCTCACGCAACGGATACCATTGCCTCTGATGGCTTAAACTTGTAACAACTTCCTTGTTCCCTCACTGCCTCTGAAACGAAAGTTAATGCCTGAGTTGATTGTAAACTAAGTTTATTCCTCATATCAGTTTTAATTAAATTCAGTTTCGAGAAAAGTCTTTCAGCATCCGTGTTTGTTATTGGCAATGATATAATTTGTAAAGCAAACGTAGCAAGATTTTTGAATTGGTGCGCATTATCTTCTTTAATTTCTCCTAGTGTTCTATAAAAGTTAATAATATTATTACACTCTGACCTGAGTTCTGCAGGTAGGGAAATGCTGTCGAGATTTCTTCACTCATTGTCTAAGTCTTGGATATTCCCCTTGTAAATACGGGGTACAATTTCAGTAAAAGGTAATAATGTTGGTAATATGGACCTCGTGTTGTTATCAAGGAGTTTATCAGGATTAAAGAATGAAGCCATATGCCATAATGGATGTTTTAAGTTAAATCTTTTCTGTAACTCCATACACATTTTTATCATGAATGATCTGCACCTATACCTTACATGGTTTAAAAATGGTTGATGTCTGTAGTGTTCGGTTTGAAGTAGCCCATGCACTGCTGCCCCTAAGTAGATATTGTTCAAAGGCACATGGTTTTTTTCAAGATTAGGGTCAAAAGATATTAAGTCTGCTTTATCAACGGTCCTTACAGCAGAAATATAGCAACAGCGTCTTATACAACCTATTTATTTCAAAATGTATTAAATGAATAGTTGGAGTCTGCCTCTGAAACATTAGATTTAATGCATTAAATGTAGGCAAAATGAAGCTGAGAAAATTTAAATAAAGATAAATTGAAGGGTCGTTCATGTCTTTAACAATCAAGTCTACTGCCCTGAGTTTTTCCTCTGATTCTTTCTTTATAAAATATTCTTTCAGTGCCTTCCACTGTTCTAAAACTCTTCCAACTGCTTGATGAAAGGAGAGCCAGCGTGTCTGGCATGCATGGAGGATTTTGTGGGGTTTTAACTCAAAAATATCTTGAAACTGCTTGAATTCATATTTCCTCTTTGCACTGTGTGCAAAGTGAGTATACTAGACATTGCGTATGAAATCCTCGCATTGCCTAGGCAGGGTTTTCCCAGCCTCTGAAGAACAAAGATTAATTGAATGACAAATACATTTAAAAATTTTAATATTCCCAGGTAGTGTTTCCTTTAGCCTACTGCTCAGGGAGTTAAACGCACCCATTACATTTGAAGCACCATCTGCAGCAAATCCTATGAAGTTACTCAGAGGAATCTGATGAGCCTCTAATATTCCCATAAGTTTTTTAAAGGTACTTCCCCCTAGAACCAACGTTTTCAGCATTACCTTCATAAATATCAATTAGGTCTAGCATTCTAGTCTTAATAGTACAATTTTTAGAGTCAAAATACTTGACTATAATAGTGAGGAACTTGCTTGCAGTGACGTCAGTTGACTCGTCTATGATAATGGAAAATAAATTGCCCCTTAATTTTTCAACTAAATCATTTGTCATTCATTCAGGTACCTAGGTTTTTTTGTTATTTCAGTGCATTTTGTTCTTTTCATTTATAGGCCTTGTGCAATTACCGAATCTGGAAACATTGTTTTACATAAGTCAATGAGATGGTCGGCAATCAAGAAAGGCAGGTTGAGTTCTGCAATAAAGCAAATCAGCAAGATTGTTGCCAATTTTATCTGGTGTTGCACATTAGGCCTATGGGGGTCTTCGAAAGTTTATGTCACCGTAGTTGTAGAATAACCAAACTGATTATACAGGCACATTAATCATTTTCACAAGCAAATATTGCAATGTGTATTGCAAAGCTGTAAAGTGCATCGCTGAAAAATAATTTTTTACCAAATGGCAGTATGAATATATGCATATATTTCACAAAATTTTCAAGAAAATATACCATCAAAACACGCAAATTAAGAATAGTCTCTAGTATTATGAAAAAGAATAAATGTAGATTTTGTTGAGGACCAGATTGAAAATAATTTTGAATAGGTAACCGTGGCTGGTTGGAGCTGGAGCCAGCCAGTTCGTACGGTCAAGATCTAGCTTATATTCTATAGTATAGTACGCCCTGGTTTGCCCATGAATCAACGCAGGGCTGCCGAAGTGTGGAAATGACGTCACTAATACGGGTTATCTTGTCCACATTGTGATTAGGTGTGGAGTGTGGAATCCACACATAAAAATTTCCACGCTTTTTACTTGAAAAGCGTATGCTAGTTAAAATCCAATAATAAGTTATGAAAATTTTTTACTATTCTATTTTATAAGTCTCACACAAATATCCATAAAAATAAAAAATTAGTTTTATCCTTTTTAATTTGTGGATGCGTTTGGATGTTTATCAGATGCATAACGCTGACCGTTGATTCATGAGCAAACCAAGGCCTAGAATATAAACTAGATCTTGACCGTACGAACTGGCTGGCTCCAGCTCCAACCAGCCTCAGTTACCTATTCAAAATTATGTTCAATCTGGTCCTCAACAAAATCTACATTTATTCTTTTTCATAATGCTAGAGAGTATTCTTAATTTGCGTGTTTTGATGGTATATTTTTCTTGAAAAATTTTGTGGAATATATGCATACATTCATACTGCCATGTAGCAAATTATTTTTCAGCGATGCACTTTACAGCTTTGTAATACACATTGCAATTTTTGCTTGTGAGAATGATTAACGTGCCTGTATAATAAATTTGGTTATTCTAAAACTACGGTGACATAAACTTTTGAAAGGAACAGGCTTTAATGATTTCATAAGTGTAATTCGTATAAAGTAAGACCTTAGCAAAAATCATAGGCCTAGTTTACCAGTTTAGATGATAGAGCTCATGATTTCGTTGTCAGTTGATATTGCCCTAAATGAATGACTATATGTATATCAACAATAAAAGTGAGAAATTATATAATGCAGTGGTAATTAAATCCTCATGTAAAATTAAATGGTTCAGGACATTAGCCTAGATCCAGGATACGTTGCCAGTTTACTTTACTCTAAAAGATGAGACATAGTTATAACGTTGGTGCTTACTGTTATATTTGCAGCCTCAATTCTTTATAAAAGTGATTGTAATTATGTAATTGCAATGATACAATACAGGGATAATTATTTTTTAAGTTCACTTGCGAGCATATAACCACAGTGTTAGTTGGCCCATTATTATAAGGTCTAGTCATTATATGGTTTATGGCAATAATGCCGGATTGAACATCATTAAAAATTTATAGTTATATTTCATTACGATGATGTGATTAAGATGCCTTATATATATAACCTTGTTGTAAAACACCTATGTTACTTTTTTCATCGTCAAATTAGATAAGTTTCATTCCAGTTTTTCATCATCAAATTAAAGGAGTACCGACTGTTGTAGAGAAGTTTTTCTTCTTTTACCCACTCGTCAAAAAAAAAAAAAAGTAAATAAAAGAATAAAAATGTAACTAAATGTTTAGACAATATGAGCTAATAACGGAAAGGGTCAGTGTCTATCCTTGTATATCAGGTAAAAAAAAAAAAAAAAAAAAAAAAAAAAAAAAAAAAAAAAAGCTTCTGGTTGGGAATTCATACCGCTAAGTTTCGAGCGCTTACAAGATCATGATAAACAACTTATACTACATTCCTCAGAGTTCGATAGAGTTGGATATATTGCATAACTGGCAACTGTCTGTGACCGAGCGTGGAATTCCTTCGTGTGGATTCTGTGGAAATCTGGCAGCCCTGAATCAACGGTCAGCGTTATGCATCTGATAAACATCCAAACGCATCCACAAATTAAAAAGGATAAAACTAATTATTTATTTCTATGGATATTTGTGTGTGATACGTATAAAATAGAATAGTACAAAATTTTCATAACTTATTATTAGATTTTAACTAGCATACGCTTTTAAAGTAAAAAGCGTGGAAATTTTTATGTGTGGATTCCTCACTCCACACCTAATCACAATGTGGACAAGATAAGCCGTATTAGTGACGTCATTTCCACACTTCGGCAGCCCTGATTCTGGGTCTGACTGACTTCACTGACGAGATGAATGTTGGTTGTCTGTTGAATTAACACAAGTTATAAAAAATTCATACAGTTTGTATCATTTTCACAATTATCAGCAATTTTCTTTTGTTAGCCATAGCTGCCTTTTGGAGGAATAATACAAAAGATTTATTGAGTAGCCTACTATATCATTATTAATTATTTGCATAATGATATGGTTATGATGTAATATGTTAATCGTTGACACTTACCCTTGTCAAGAGGAAGGATGTACGGTGAAGTGCCGGTGGAGTGTGATTTACGTCTGGAGTCACCGTGGCCTAGGCTAACCTCTGGTTCAATTACGAGGTTATTTGTCTTATTTATCACCCATATTGGATTAATACCACACAAAAGACAGAATTTTTTTTAACGTTAATTTTATTATTTAACGGTTAGAATGCGGAAACTTTAATGGTTAGAATGCGTATTTTCCAATGTAGAATTATTTTCCGTGACGTAAGAAAAAATCCACGTCAGTGACGTCACTACTTTAGTATAAAGTATTATTGACGAGGAATATTAAAGGTTGCAATAAAATTCATTTCTATAAATAAGCAAAATATGTTTTAAAGCTTTATTTTCATAATTAAACATAAAAAGGCAAAGTGAAGAATTTTTTTCTTCAGTGCCGTGGAATTTTATTCCACAGCGACTTGGCCTGTGGTCGGAAAAGCCACGGAGGGTTGCCAGATGTGACCAGAAAGCCCCACTATTCGACGAAATTCCTCAAAACGGCAACCCTCGCAACCACGTTAGTAGTAGTTGGGTTTGGGATGTCCTTTTTAACTGGCCCCTCCCCCTTTATGAGCTGTTTACATTGTCTGCTGTTGTAAAGGCAATGTCTCCATCATGCAATTGAATTTCTCTATCTCCCTTGTTGAGTTTACAAAACTCTTAATCATCCGGTGTGTTAACTGTTTTAATGAAAACATACTCTTTTAACGCCGGAGTCCACATTTCTACGTTTTGGCAACACTGTTGCTTTGGTTCTCAGATAATAAAACTTATTCTTTGTTTCTGTTACAAAACAGGGCTGAGGTTTCCAAAAGTTCATGATCATTTTAATTAGATACAGCATTAGGTACAGTGGATTTCCAGAGTAGGTGTATCGCTTGAACTTCATTTAATTTACTTTTCAGTAAACTAAGACGGTATAGTAAATTTATTCATTTACTGTCCTAATTATGTTTTTATTTTCCTTTTTTTTTTTTGCTTAACAGGTGTCGGGATTTTCTTCGACTTTTATTATTATTTTTTTTTTTTATGATTCGTACCCGGATGTACTACATACAGTGACTCACATTATGAAATAAATGAATTTGATGTTCATATTACCTAGATATAAATAGGTTACTGTATCACTGAATGACCCTTAATTAATAGCAATATCAGTGTATCACAGTACATTATCTCCAGGAAAGAAATAATATACTAAAGTAAATAAAAAATAAAATCTTACAATAAGGTAGAGGTAACCGAGATCACAGAGATCATTTTATACTATTATAAATAAGAAAACTTGCTTTATAGCCAAAATAGAGATATAACATGAAATAGCATTGTAAAGAAACAAAACCTGTACTAAACTTATCACAATAACACGAGATCACAAGAAGCACGATATAATAAGAGTAAATGGAGGAAAAATAAACCTCATTAAATAATGGAGTGATTAGCAAAAGACAATGAGGTAGTATATCACATTACTCTTAAACAAAAAACTTACAAAAACTAATCTCAATAATGAAGGGGTATATGACATTTATCACATTATGGGCACCCTTGGTATAGGAACATATAAGGCATGGTATGAAAAAAAAACAATAGAATTTACTAGTGTATAGACTATATTAAAAATACTACCACTTTAAAAAAAAAATTATGCATAATGTCTCTTAAGCATATCAGTCATGGTTACCATGGGTTACCATGCTGTCAGCTATTACCCTTACACTTCCATTTAATTCTTTTACACTTTCATTAATTCTTTTCGATTAGACAATGTATCCAGAAAAATATCAGAAACATCTCCCAACACCTCAAGTGCTTCTTGCTCCAGTAGGCCCAATCTTACCAAAGCTTCCTCTGAAGGTTCTAGAGCTAAACTTTCATGAGGACCACTACCTCAAAAGATTATATCACATTATGGGCACCCTTGGTATAGGAACATATAAGGCATGGTATGAAAAAAAAAAAACAATAGAATTTACTAGTGTATAGACTATATTAAAAATACTACTACTTTAAAAAAAAAAAAAAAAAAAAAAAAAAAAATTATGCATAATCTCTCTTAAGCATATCAGTCATGGTTACCATGGGTTACCATGCTGTCAGCTATTACCCTTACACTTCCATTTAATTCTTTTACACTTTCATTAATTCTTTTCGATTAGACAATGTATCCAGAAAAATATCAGAAACATCTCCCAACACCTCAAGTGCTTCTTGCTCCAGTAGGCCCAATCTTACCAAAGCTTCCTCTGAAGGTTCTAGAGCTAAACTTTCATGAGGACCACTACCTCAAAAGATTATAATTGTGTAATTATTGACAGTAATTATGATCAATGACTTCCCACATCTCTACCTCATCAAAGGAAAAAAAAGTAACAGATACCACAGATAGAGTACATAACAATTACTTGAGTCACAACTAGGCATGGTTAGGTTAGGTTAGGTTAAGGTTAGGCTAGGTTAAGAATTGGTCTTGTAGATAAGACCCTTTTAAAAATACGGACCCCAGTTTTATCCTTTTGAACAGGTCCCGTGTTCGTGTGGAACTCGTATTCTTCAAAAGCTCCCTAACTTTTTACACTAACCTAAGCTAAGATTAAATGGTTAACATTCATTTACGGCAGAAATGTCATACATGAAAAATCTCTTAAGAATTGTGTAATATATATAAAAATAAAATGATCTGGTTAGGCAAGGCATAGGTATTGGCAACTTATGCAATAATACCCACAGGCCTAGGCATATCATCACAGCTTAGGCTAAAACATTAATTTCCAAGCAATATCATAGGATACTTTGGCATAGCCTAACATATAGCCTACTAGGAATATATCATAATTAGCATGAAGCTAACAGTAGAACATAAGCCAAGGCCTAGCCAAAACTCGCTTCAATCTAGGTGTATATGGCAATTAGTCTATGCTAAATTAGGGAGGCTGCTTCCTTTTCTTAGCCACAGGGTCCATCGTGCCGCTCTTTAATCGCTCTGCCATCAACAATCAGCTGACATGCTGTTCTATCGTGATTGGTTCTCATTCTCTAGGCATGCTATGATACGGGCGATGTGATTGGCTGGACTATCCAAGGGGGCATTTGACAAAAAGGCAGCCTTTTCGTGCAAAGGCACGTCCAAGGCGCCTTTGAAAATCTTTGTATATACGATTTCACCTTCATCGAAAGGCTCCTTAGGCGAGCCGTTGGGAAAGGCGCCTTTTGTCAAAAGGCACCTTTGCGTAAGGCTTGTTTTGAGTATGCGGCCCCTGGGCCGATGACAAGGCCTTGAAGAGGCGCGCACTCTAAAATCTTCTAGCAGAATTCCACAGTACACGCAGTTTCTTACTGCACTCACCAATTTAATTCAAATAACCTGAAAATTCTCATGGCCTTTTTATGTGGTAGCACATAGGGTCTTTGATGTCACGTGCTTGTAAAGCACTAAGTCTCTAAAACTGGACGAACAAAAATCTGCACATACGAGACCCACTGACTCAATATCACAAACAAATAACATTCTTGCACTGGCAGCTTTCGTTTGCTGCATAAATCGAGTCCCTCATCGCAGGGATGGCACATATATACGTGGATAAAGTTAACTTACTGTTACGACGGAATTCGACCTAGCATGGCGATGGCTGGGAGTCGGAGAATTGAGAGACACAAATTTCATGGTACTTACACGGTTCAGGGTCTGGGCAGGAATGAAGCGTCGCTTCGCCCTTCTTCAAAAGAAACTTACGCTTTCCCGCATGAACTACAGAATCCTTGTAATTCAGGCGGGAATCGTTTATTTCGACATTGCGGATATCACTAAATCTATTTTACTCTTGAATGTGAAATATGAGTTACGTTATCATTTAAGATCAAGGAATTGACTTAAAGTTCTGGCTGAAGGCCGTAATCTGCAATTCTTGAATGGCTACCGGAGTCCCTTGGCTCCAAATCTCTACATAGATAATTTATCTCGTACTAGTGATTAGCAAATTAGATTTATTAATGAAAATTCATAAAGTCTTCTTTACTGATAAGACGCGCTCCTTCCCCGCCATGCATTTATGGAATTGCATCTTAAACTGTATTGTATTGGACAGCTTTCTGTTCAATGAATCGCCCGTGAGATCCCTGTCCTGCCCCAATTTAACGCAACACTTGTGAAGTTGAATGGCGGGGATTTCGACTGATCAGTTCGAAATTCACGACATACTCCACACCCGAAAGTATGGGCGTTGAAATGTTGGACAATTTCAGGAAAGACTGAGCTCGGGGGGGGGGGGTGGGGGGGGGGGGAGGGGGGGGGGGGGGGGGGGGGGGGGGGGGGGGGGTAACCACTCCTACACTACTCAGTCAGGCTCGCTGCGTAGCGCTCCACAGCGACTAACAGAGTACACAAAAAAACATGACATGTCAAAGAAATTATACATCAACATTACACCCAGGGTAATCAATGTCCATATACAAATAAAACATCATGGCAGATATATACATAAATGTACCCATACACATAAGGTAGACATGAATCGCACAGAAACTTAATAGGCAATGGGCCTGCAATAAGATCAAAAGCATAAATGTAAAATCACGATCAAGGAAACATGAATATACTCTCATAAGGCATTCTGCCTTCACTCAATCAATGGCATGAAAAAGGAAACAGTCATGTATGTACAACTTTGTATGCAACAAGCATAGACTGTAGGCACTCACCTCAAAATGCAATACAGCATGCAAGAAAAACTTCTATATTAAGCTCTTCATCTTCAATAATCTTCATGCAACACACATGTTATTCTAGGCTGCTCGCCTTCAATAATCAACAAGCATTATCAGATAGACAGGCCATTTGCCTTTAAGGAAACATTACAACTGATTCAGTATGTACTCTTTCACGGGACACATGCCCTCAAACGCTTTCACTTCTCTACAAGTACTCATATACATTTTTCGTAATTTACTTTGAGGTGGGGGCTACCTCTGCACAACGCTCGACTTGTTTGCACAAGAAGGGGCTCCCACTTCCTTACGCTAACCCGACGCACTTCCATCCTCTGATGGATTCAACTCACCTACACTTACGTTGGGTCCACCCTCCCTGCCTACCAGAATAAGGGACCTTCCTGTTTTTCTTTCACTGTTTCTAGCTATAACTTATATATTCGCTTTCCATTAAGCGCTTCATCACTCGCGCTGCTTAGCAGCAGCCTTTCTCAAAGGGCGTGGCAGAACGTCTTGGTCTGCCTAACTGAACGTCAACGTCACTACACTCGATACCTCAGTATCATTCCATTCAGCACTCTCACTTACCGTATTGGTATCGCTCGATTCGTTACCAATATCGTCAGCGTCTTTGTCACTTAAGACCTTTGTGGCTGGTTGTTCGGATGTTGCAGCCAGTGCCATCCCTTGGTCATCCCCAGACGTCACAACATTTCCTGGAACACTACTGCTGGGTCTGGTACGCTCCCTCGTCTTGGACCTCTTCGTTGCCGTCGTCGTCACGCACCATCTCCTCCGTCGCACCATCAACATCGTCAGCATTGCCATTCGTCCTCCAACGCCATCATCGTCATCTGAGAGGGGGCAAGTTCCAGGGGAACCAAGTGGCTGACAGCAAGACACAGGGACTCAACATCTTCGAAACAACCCTACCTTGGCCGAACGCACCGACGCCATCGTCGTCCGGTATGTCCTTCCACGACGCGTCCAAGGGGCCACGTTTGCCCGCTTTTGATTTTCTTGCTTTACTAACATGATGTCCGTCCGGGTGCAGCATGGTGGGTTCCCCAGAACTGACAATCGTGTCGGGCTCTTAGGGCACTCAGGTACTCCTTCCTCCCCCACCTCTCTCGGAAGGCTTTCAAAGTGTCTGTTAGTTTAAGATATCGATCTCGTAGCCTCCGGGAGGTGAAGGTAGCATTAGGTCTTCATCTGGCAAACAGGTGCCATTAAGTTAATTAAGTGACCTCATACTAAATGAGAGAGGGTGAGGACCTCGTCCTCGCACTTGTCACCGCTATACATCACGGCCTATTATTCACTACCAGCCTCCAGCCTCTTTCACTAGAGTTAATACATGGGTCCTCCGGGAGATACTTTCTCCCGAGGGCTATCTGAAGGGCCATGTTTTGTGACACCAATCAGACGCTCGAAAAACCGCCGCCTTTCCACGGCGCACGGGGTGTTTTGAAATCGCCATTCTACGCCAGTCCTCCTCAGGAACTGCTGGACTTCATCCCTCTTCATAAAGTCCCTGAAGGAGGTTGCTGGCCGTCTTGAACGTTTGGTGGTTATCAGAAGTGATTATGGTCGGGGCTCCATGTGTAGCACTTAATCTTCGAAGACCTAGAACAAATTCCTCTGCATCCAAGGAGGGGCAGAAATCTAAATACATGGCCCTTGTGGCCATGCATGTCCGACGGAGGAGGTATAGCCTGGTCGCGTTTTTCGGTTTTGTATGGCTGCGGTGTGGTCCACGCCGACTGCGGCATATGGTTTTCTGCAAGGTGATCCTTTCCTTCGGCAGGGGGTGGGGGGGGTGGTGGTGGTTGTCTCTTCAGCGGTTGGAATGCTAGCACGCAATTCTGGACACTTCCGTACAACTTGCTTAGCAATTGACCTCAGGCCCGGCGTCCAGCATTTCTGTTGAAAAATCGCCATTAGCGTATTGACATTACAATGGCGGTGCAAACAATGCAAATACTTTAAGTATGCCCTGACTAACTGTCCCTTAGCAGGCAAAAGAATTAAATGCTTCATCTCTTCAATTTGGGACACTCGTCCCCTAGTGCAAATCAATTTGTCTACTATTATTAGACTTAATTGCCTCACAAAATTCATATCTCACGAGAGGGTCTGACCTCACCCTCCAAATATGCATACACAGTAGGTAAATAGAATTTTTGTTCCAATAAGACAAGAACTCGAAAAGGATCCCTTTTCACTTTTGCAAACTTTAACACTAATCTGGTTACTCTAATCAAAATTCGGAACTCAACCTCCCTGAGTAGTAGTTCCCATATCCCTCCTGGGGGAATAGACCTTGTTTCTTCCCTCAGTTCCTGCACCGCCGCTACCACGGTTCTGATATTTGTCAGATCTTCCTCTTTGAAGGGAACAGGCTCTCCTGGGATTCCCAAGAACTCTGGACCCTGGCGCCAAAGAGGATTCTGCTGCAATTACTGGATTGTTGCACCCCTAGACAAGACATCAGCAGGATTCTGTTTGCTGGGCACAATCTGAAATCACAAAACTTGCGGAGAAAAACAACTTCTGCCACACGGTTAGATATAAAGATATTTTTGTTGTCCTTGGCATCTGGGGATGCCACCCATGCTAATGCAACTTTGCTATCTGACCAGATACTAATCTCTTGCGGCTCTATTAGCCCTTTAATCGTTTTCGCTAGCCTAAAACCTAGCAGCAAAGCTAAAAGTTCTAATTTAGGGATGGTGATTTTGAGCATCCCTTTCAGAGTGATTCTCATTTTGCTTTGCTGGTGAGTAATCTTACGTTACTTTCTTTATCTCTGACATACGCTACAGCACCGTATGCCCTACTACTGGCATCGGTGAATATATGGAGTTCGGATCTTCTAACTCCTGCCGCTCTTGAAAATGTTAACTCACCGACTGATTTCAACTCTACTAGCAGTTCTTGCGCTTCTTTAGCCTTTTCCTTACATAACACGTCATCCCATCCAATCTCTTGTTCCCAAAGTTGTTGGAGAAACAGTTTTCCCCTAACAAATAAAGGACTGACTAGACCTAGCGGATCGTAAATTGATACTAGCAAAGACAGTACCCTACGCTTCGTAGGTACCCATCCCTCCCCCAATTCACGAATCCTCTCACTCTCTTTCACACACAGACGGTCGACGTCTCGAGCCCATCTCAGCCCGAGCACGCTCACATTCACAGGTTCTTTCCACTCTCTCTCGCTATTGAAAGCTATACTGTTTGTTGCCCACCCTTCTAACAGCATTCTGGCCCTATCCAAAATTGCGTGGACAGATTCTTGTTCCTTTTTCATCTCATCCAAACTTTCAAAGGTACTGACATAGTTATCAACATAAAAGGACTTGCTTAATTCAGGTCTTCCTTCTAACTTAAAATGATGACTCAACCCTTGTTGTCACAAAAGGGACTAGCCGTGATGCGAACACCACGACTCTGAAAGCGAAGGTCAGCGCTCGACCTGCTACCTCTAGCCACAGGAATCTTGTATATTTGGCATCATGGGGATCTAATAGTACTCTATGAAATGCTTTGCTTATGTCTGCAAGATGGCGTATTTATTCATTCAAAACTTTAGAAGCAAATTATAGGCCAACTCTACTAAACTGGGCCCAGGTAACAGGCATTCATTTAAGGATTTATTATTCTTAGCTTTGGATGAGGCGTTGAATACGATTCTAAGAGGGGTCATGCGGCTATCCTTTTTAATGCCGAAATGCGGCATGTAGTATCCTTCTATTTTTGGATCTTTTACTTCATATATAAATCCTGCCTCCAGGTATTTGTCGATCACTCCCTGATATTGATTATAGTATTCCTTGTCTTTCTGAAATTTGGTTTGCAGCGAATCCAGCTGTGCTACTCTAAAGTTTGTTTCTGGCCTACCTTCTGAATGGAATGGCAAGCTAACCTGATATCCTTCAGGCTTCTTCGTTACACTCTGCGAAACCTTTCGCATGGCTTCCGCTTCGCGGACAGTGTACTGCTCGGATGGGGCGATGCCTAAGGTATCTAAACGTCACCATTCATCAACATCAAATGCAATTGGTTCGCTCACAACCCTACATACCTTGAGTGTTCTCACAAGATCTATCTTGTGACCTTCTAATAGCCACTGTGGCACTCTCCCATATGGCGACATGCCATTATGGGTCAGAAAAAGACTAATCCCACCTATCTTTTCTACTCCAATAATGAAATAATTAAAATAGTCTGCACCCACAAGAATGTGCACGTTTCGTAACTTATCGCTCTTATTGTCAGGATCTGCTAACGTGACTCCCTTCCCTACTAGGTGTTGTCTTACTCTTACATAACCTGCGTTATGAATCGGGACGTCTACATTCTCGTGAACAACTAGTTTCATTCGAACAATTCTATTACCCATCTCTACCCGGCAACTCACTACGTCATACTGGCCACTGATTTCTGCTGAACCAAAGGGAGCAATGTTTAATGCCACTTTGCCTACCACTGGCAGGCCTAACTGCTTTGCAGTTTTAGCAGAGATAAAACTTCGTTGACTCCCAGTGTCCAAAAACAAGCGAACCCGTTTACTCCCCTGCTTGTGATGGATCTCGGCCATGGCCGTTGGCAAAATCGTACAGGGAAGATCTACACCGGACGTTTGGGCTACTTTAGGGCTCTTACACGGTTGTGATTCTACTTTCTCTTTGGGCAGACGGGGGTTTCTATCCTGCTGTCTGGTCGTCGCATTTACTACAGGGCGGGAGGTTGTAGCTTGCCTGTTACTTACTAAACTGGGATTACTTCGGGACGAAGTGGAGGGAACTGAACGTGCTTTTCTAAAGCTGCTATTATCACAAATGGAAGTATTATGACTATTTCCACAACTTTTACATGAATTGAGGTTAGTGCATCTATCACTACGGTGACCTGACTGAAGGCAATTAAAACACAGACCCTTCCTTAGTAGAATGTGGCGTCTGGCAGCCACGTCACTTACTCGGCGGCATCCGTGAGGCGGGTGCTGTTCATTGCAATAGGGACAAGAATTATTCTGCATAGGTTTCGTTTTGGGTCTAACGCTGACATCATTTTTCTTATCAGATTCTAATTTCTCGCCTCGCTGTAACGCGTCATCTTCCAACATGCGAATTATGAAGTCTATAGCTTCAAAAAATTCTTCTAAATTATAGTCACATTTTCTGAGGTGTTCGACCACCTTTCGATAGAGCTTACCTTCTGACAACTTCTGATTGATAAGGCTCATGACCATGCCATGGCCTATATCATTAGTACTGAGCCTCTTGATTTGCTCAATGATCACTGTTAACTCAAACCTGAACTTCTTCAGCTCTACAGGGTTCAACGAGGGTACGAATATGTTGGAAAGTTTTCGATGCAAGATCACGAGCGTTTGGTGTACATTACCACATTGCTTATCCAAGAGATCTAACGCTACCTGGTAATTTGCAGCGGTTACACTTAGGGATTTAACGATCCTAAGCGGATCCCTGCCCAGAGTCCTTAACAAGTAAGTAAATTTGGACGTCGTCCAAATCTGCCCTTCGATCCACGTGGATCGTGAACAATTCTCTGTAAGAAGCATATTCCTGCACTTCCCCTTCAAAAGTGGGGAGAGGCAGCGGTTTCAATTTGGGGAGGGAAACATTCCCCGTCTGAGTGACTTTCAGTTTATCGATTCGATTCAACAAAAGGGTAGAAGCTCGCACAGCTTCTGCTAAGGTTTGCCTGATTCTGGCATCTAAGTTAGATTCTAGCTTTAAGACTTGACGTTTGTACAGCTCTCAAAGCTGACCTTGTCTCAACTGCGTGACCAAATTTTGGTACACGCTCTCAGAATACGTTTCTACTAACGCACGCTGTGATTTGGCGAGTAAGTCCGTGGTGAGACTCAGCGAGGCCTCGAAGTGAACAATCATAGCCACTGCCATTTTGTATTATTTACTCTACTTCTGCAAACTAGGAAATGAGGATTTTTCTTACGTTAGGAAGACGGGGTGCAAAGACTAGTGACACATGGGGCTAATTGCACATCGGAACAAACTGAGCCTAGTTATTTTGTGTCTCTCTCTCCTGATTAATCTCATTAAACGATTGAGGAATGCATTACGGATTTCTGAATCAAAATGGACTCCGTCCCTTTGTTTGCCTTCGCGGTAGGCACGAGAGTTCATAGGCAAGTGTCGACTCCGTACCGACTTCTTTTGTAGCAGTATTTGGAGATTCTCGCATTAAAGTTCTTTACTTTTTTGACATATTCAACGGAATTTATAGCAAAACGATTATCATGGAGATACTCTCTGATCTCTGCGTCGCAGATAGCAATTATTTCACAAATTTTCCTTAAGCGTTCAATAAGAGTACGTAAATTATCCCAAACGGTTTTGGGGTGATCTATTGCTAGGTTGTTTCCTCCTACATACAACACGACCAACTCATACCGTCTCTGCCAGAATGATAGACTGTTATCTAAAAATTGGCTGACCAGACCTCCTGGCCTTCTTTAGATCTCAATCTGGTTATCTGAACACTGTGGCAGATTCGGCGGGAGCTGACTGTGTCCTATCAGGGCTACCCTATAGACCATACTTTATTGAAATTTCCCTTCAAGCTCTAGAGCGCACTTGTCATCCGGTTCGTAGGACCAAATGTCGGGATTTTCTTCAACTTTTATTATTTTTTTTTTTTTATGATTCGTGCCCGGATGTTCTGGGCCGTTGACAAGGCCTTGAGGAGGCGCGCACTCTAAAACTCTTAGAGTGAGATACAATAAAATTTGGTCAACAAAACAGTTTTATTATGAAAAATAAACATTTAAATACATTAACAGTACACCGAAACTAAAGTTCCTAGCAGAATTCCACAGTACACGCAGTTTCTTACTGCACTCACCAATTTAATTCAAATAACCTGAAAATTCTCATGGCCTTTTAATGTGGTAGCACATAGGGTCTTTGATGTCACGTGCTTGTAAAGCACTAAGTCTACAACTGGACGAAAAATCTGCACAATACGAGACCCATTAACTCAATATCACAAACAAATAACATTCTTGCACTGGCAGCTTTTGTTTGCTGCATAAATCGAGTCCCTCATCGCAGGGATGGCACATATGTACGTGGATAAAGTTAACTTACTGTTACGATGGAATTTGACCTAGCATGGCGATGGCTGGGAGTCGGAGAATTGAGAGACACACAAATTTCATGGTACTTACACAGTTCAGGGTCTGGGCAGGAATTAAGCGTCGCTTCGCCCTTCTTCAAAAGAAACTTACGCTTTCCCGCGTGAACTACAGAATCCTTGTAATTCAGGCGGGAATCATCGTTTATTTCGACATTGCGGATATCACTAAATCTATTTTACTCTTGAATGTGAAATATGACAGTTACGTTATCATTTAAGATCAAGGAATTGACTTAAAGTTCTGGCTGAAGGCCGTAATCTGCAAATTCTTGAATGGCTACGGAGTCCTTGGCTCCAAATCTCTACATAGATATTTACCTCGTACTAGTGATTAGCAAATTAGATTTATTAATGAAAATTCATAACGTCTTCTTTACTATAAGACGCGCTCCTTCCCCGCCATGCATTTAGGAATTGCGTCTTAAACTGTATTGTATTGGGCAGCTTTCTGTTCAATGTATCGCCCACGAGATCCCTCAGTCCTGCCCCAATTTAACGCAACACTTGTGAAGTTAAATGGCGGGGATTTCGAATGATCAGTTCGAAATTCACGACAGTAGCCATTGCCACGTGTCATCGCTGGCTAGTTCTTTAGTCTGTCTCATATATTGTCCGTGCATTGGTTGGTTGCGCCAGTCCTCTGTTCTGTTTGTCATTCTCCTGTCTGTATATTTCTGAGTCATCATCTACTTTTATCAGTCTTCCTTCCCATGCACTCTTTCACTGGTTTTCAGATATTCCCCCAGTGCTCTATTCTCGATGTTGACCAGTCCTCTATACTTAGTAGTCATCTCCCTCCTTCCTTTCGTGTTATGTATAGTCTGTCCGTATTTGTTCTTGGGTGTAGCTAGTGCTTTGTGTATTGTCATATGTTTCCTAGTTTTCTGGCCTATGCTGCGGAGTTCTGCCTTCGTCCATTCCACTATTCCTGTGCTGTATCTGATTACTGGCACTGTCCATGTGTTTATGGCTTTAATCATATTTCCGGCGTTGAGTTTTGACTTGAGTATCGCCTTATTATTATTATCATTATTATTATTGCCGTTGTTGTTGTTGTTGTTGTTGTTGTTGTTGTCTTCATGGGTTATTATTATTATTATTATTATTATTATTATTATTATTATTATTACCTAAACAGTTCATCCGTACACGACAGCCAACGATAGTTAAGAATTTCAACCCTGAGATCTGGTTAATGATCGTCCGCTCTCGATATATGTTAAACACGCATAAACATTGTGCCATCGTATATATCTCTTTGCTAAGATGGAAAAACAGTAGGTATAACAGAGAACACGCAAAATACTACAGTAAATAGAAAAACAAAAATATGATGTCAACGTGATTCAAACATTTCTTTATATGTCAAGGATCTCAACGTGTGGAAAGGTCACTTCTATTCTAGGACATTCTAAAAAGGTTACTTATGACGATCTTTAGGAGAGCTAATAGACACACACCCACACACACTATATATATATATATATATATATATATATATATATATATATATATATATATATATTATATATATATATATATATATAGGTAAATACATACAAGATTGCATCATAGTGAGAGTCCTTTATCCGGGTAAGGCGAACTGATTCAGATCCAATTCCTGGAAAGTCGTTGGCACCTCAGTTGATCAAAGCAGTAGTAAGTATATTACACGTCCTGTTGTTAGAATGGTTCTACGTACATACGGGAATAGTAACAACATTATTTCGAGATGGTTGCTGAGAACTGGGGACCACGAGCCCATATATATATATATATATATATATATATATATATATATATATATATATATATATATATATGTGTGTGTTGTGTGTGTGTGTTTGAAATTATCTCTTCAAAGTGATACCCTCCTTTACTTTGGACTAAAACCAGTTGGATTTCTCCTTAGCTGGAACAGCAATGCTGTACCTCGTAACAGGGCAGCTGGTCTCTTTTTATCATTTACGCAGTCAATGCTTCCTTAAAAATCTCTTCAACACATGGTTACAGCGAAACAATAACTGTGTAGGCAAGTGTATACAAACATGCACATATAGAACATATTCTAAACCTATAACGTGCGCCTGGGTATAGTATAACAGCAAATGTATTCATAACCCTAATAACTGAAAAATGGTTTAATTTTAATCAGGGTTTGATAAAAAAAAAATGAAACCCTGCTTAAAACATCATTAAACGAAGACCTTATTTACTGTCATCAAAACCAGGACATAAAAGTAAAAGTAAATAAATAAATAAAAAAGAATAAAAAAAAAACTCTAGATCTGACCAAACAACAACCTCATTAGTGCAACACTTTTCAGCAATGCCTTTGAAAACTGTGACGTCTTTTTCCCCTTTGGAATCATCAAAGGAACATTACATGAAAGTGCCTTTTATAGCCTAAGGATGGCCTTCCACTTTACGCACGAAATATGAAGTAAGCTAATTATTGCTATGGACGGAGTCCCTTAATGTGAAGAGGAGAAAATAAGGAGCAAAGAGATTACCTGCTGGGCATTGGCGTTTCTCATTTCTCTTTGGATGCTTGGCTGCTTCTCGGGCAGTTGTGTAACTGTTCTCCATATTTATGTTGATATACGTATATATTTATATATTACATGTTAGCATAACAATCTTACAAAAAAAAATACTCTGCAATTGTAAACCATTGTTCAATACCAACGTTTGTTCATTTTGTTTCTGCTGCTATGCAATTCTACTGAGAGTTAATACTAAAAAACAATAGTAGATTTGAGAGGTTTTAACAGAACTTGACATTATTTCTTTTCTAAGTGTTTTGTTGTTCGTCATTCCTGATTCATTTCATGCGACTAAATTTAGGTTCATATATTGACAAATATATTAAGGAAAGATAAAAGGAGCTAAATTTTGTTGAGAGAGAGAGAGAGAGAGAGAGAGAGAGAGAGAGAGAGAGAGAGAGAGAGAGAGAGAGAGAGAGAGAGAACGTATCCGGTGAAGGTTCGCCCAGGACCCAATGGGTTCACCCAACCCAGGTGGGGAGAAGATTACCTCGCCGAGGTCCTCCCGTGTCAGTTATAATATGACGACATTTTGATAGGATGCATTACTTTTCCTTCCTCTAATCTTCTCTCCCCTAACTCCCAGGGCCACCCTTAAACGGTTAAGTAACAACCAGGAGCATATTTTATTGCTTAGGTGAGCAGAGATACTTTTATTTAATGAAACTCATATTTCTCTCTTTCCTCGTCCTGGGGTTGAACACTGACGAGAGAGAGAGAGAGAGAAGCAATGATGTTTGACTGTAATCAATCACAACCTGTCACAGTGGTACTACAATCACTCTTAGTCATAAGATCCCCATAGATAAAATCTGCTTTGATAAAACCGGTTCTGTGTTAAGGAGAGGCACTGACCGGTTCTAGGCAAGTTCAGATATCTGAAAATTAGTCTGTATCCTCGATTGCTTCATCGTATATGATTTCACTCCATCCGAGTTTCCCTTTACGTTGTGCCTAATTCGATGGTGTGATTGTGTAGGGAAGATATGTTATGGAAAGGCATTAACGAGAACGATGCACACGATAGAAATCGATGGCGACGACTCATTCATAACGGCGACCATATATAAAAATGGGTTAAAGCTAGGAAGAAGTTGTGATTAATTCACGTTTTTATTTATTTATTTATTTATTACTATGGTCCTTTTCTCTATCCTTTTATCTGCTAAGTAAATATGAAAAATATTCATATATCTTAATAAGGTAATTGCATGATTACATCATTAAGATATAGTTATCAAAGAGCAAAGTAAGTTTCATTTACGCGTCGAGGTGATTATCATAAAAATATGAAATCGCTTATTAACGTTGCAGGTAGAAATGATCTCCTTATAGATAGATCTAAGTCAGGCCTAACAAATCTTTGAAACACGCCCAAGATATAATTAACAATATGCAGCATACATAGAATAACATTTTAAAAATGGAAAAAACATAACCATTATCCACATCGTTTTCGTATTCGTATGAACTCAGTCCAGTCCCCAATAATAGTTGAGTGGGGTTGTGGTATATAGGTCTAAAAGCATATAACACTGCAACTTCAACTCACTCAGCAATCGTCCCCTGTAGAGAGAGAACATTAAAACTACAACTACAGAAATGTCATAAAAATCCTGTAAAATTCGTCCAGCAAGATCCGTGATAAGTTGTTGCTTCATATCATAATCCTCTTCCTATTCTACAAGCGTAAGTTTTATTCAAGAATCTATCAAGCACTGAACTTGTCCTATTTTTACGAAAATAAATAAATAAAAATAAAGAAATGCTGCTAACTAAAACGCAACTATAACCTGGCTTAATAAATAATATCCAAAGCTTAATACATGAATATACAACATGAACAGCAAAGGTAAACACGTATTTTATTTGTGATTTACAAGAATATGAGCTCCGATGAACTAAAGACAGTTTTAATCAGACAGTCCAATCCATAACAACGAAAAAGCTTTATAATTACTTACTGTAGTACTACAGAACTATTAGTCCTCCTTTATGCTATATCTGAACACTTAATTCTGCAAACTTGATAAAGTATACATGAGGGCAATTCTGCCTTGGATCACTTGTTTTTAGGAGGACCGTTTCCGTGTGTCAGATTAATATAGTGCCTCATTCACGAATTATATAACAAAATTAGGAGACGAACAAAATTGAGAGAGAGAGAGAGAGAGAGAGACCTTACATCTTGTTTCGGGTTGCCCAAGGTGCCTCAGTGTGAGGCACCTCTTATATCTACCAGAGTTGCCAGTACATCTTCCGGTATATTTTGCATCTTCCAATCTTGGATGGTCTGGGATGCAGCTTAGATATTTGTCGAGCTTATTCTTAAACACATCTACGCTCACTCCTGTATATTCCTCAGATGAGCTGGCAACGCATTGAATAGACGCTGCATTATCGAAGCTGGTGCATAGTGGATTAATGTCTTGTGTGCTTTCCTTATTTTTTTTTTTTCCTGGTATAGTTTTGGGCACTATTAATCTACCTCTGCTGCTCTTTCTGATATTTTTAGTTCCATGATGTTTTCTGCTATTCCTTCTATCTGTTTCCATGCCTGAATTATCATGTAGCGTTCTCTTCTACTTTCTAGACTATATGATTTTAAGGATTGTAGTCTTTCCCAGTAGTCAAGGTCCTTAACTTCTTCTATTCTAGCTGTAAAGGACCTTTGTACACTCTCTATTTGTGCAATATCCTTTTGATAGTGTGGGTACCATATCATATTGCAATATTCAAGTGGACTACGAACATTTGTATTATAAAGCATAATCATGTGTTCAGCTTTTCTTGTTTTGAAGTGCCGTAACAACATTCGCATTTTTGCTTTACATTTTGCCAATAGAATTGCTATTTGATCATTGCATAACATGTTCCTATTCATCATCACACCAAGGTCTTTAACTGCTTCCTTATTTGTGATTGTCTCATTATTAGGTCGCCTATATGCATATAGTCTTTCTTCTGTGTCTCCATAATTTATTGATTCAAATTTATCAGAGTTAAATACCATCCTATTTACCTCTGCCCAATCATATACTTTTTTAAGGTCTCTTTGTAGCGCGTTCCTATCTTCATCCCAAGTAATTTCTCTACTTATTCTGTGTCATCGGCGAAACTACTCACTACCGAGTCCTTAACATTACTGCCTATGTCTGCAATCATAATAACAAACAGTAATGCAGCTAACACCGAACCTTGTAGCACACCGGATATTACCTTAGCTTCATCCGATTTCTCATCGTTTGGAATAACTATCTGTTTTCTGTTGTGTAAAAATTCTTTTAAACCATCTTCCCTACTTTATCCACGATATTATGTTTTCTAATTTTCTTCGCTAAAATATTATGATCTAACCTTGTCAAAGCTTTGCAAAGTCTAGATAAACCACATCTGTTTCATTTCCGCTTTTCATATTTTTGTATATGTTCTCATGGTGGACTAACAGTTGGGTTTGTGTACTTTTTCCGGGTACAAAACCACATTGTCCTATATTAAACAAATAATTTTTTATTAAATGTTTCATAATATTTTTCTTCATTTCCCTTTCATACACTTTCATATGTGATGTCAGACTCACAGGCCTATAATTACTTGCCTCTAGTCTTGATCCACTTTTGAAAGTAGGGGTAATATATGCTAATTTGTGCTCATCATAAATCTTGCCTGTATCTACACTTTGTTTTACTAATATTGCAAGTGGCTTTGCGATAGAATGAACTACTTTCTTTAACAAAATAGCAGGGACACCATCATGCCCTGCTGCAGCTCCATTTTTAATTTCATTAATAGCCTGCACAATATCAGCTTCGTTAATATCTATGTCTGCTAAATATTCACTATTTTCATCCCTTACTTCCATATCATTATCTTCATTATCAATTCTAGGGGTGAATTCTCTCTTATATCGCTCTGCCAATATGTTGCATATTTCCTTTTTTTCATTTGTCAATCTCCCTTCAATTCTTAGAGGGCCTATTTCTGTTCTTCTTTTATTCATCTTTTTTGCATACGAGTACAATAGTTTGGGGTTTTGCTTGATATTTACTAGGGTTTTTCCTTCCAAGTCCTGTTTTTAATTTTCTTTTGATTGTATAATCTTTTGTTCTGCATTTTCTATCTTACTTTTTAGTTCTATACCTTTCCATGCATTTTTTCTTTTGCAAGACCTTTTTTCCACTTTCTGATTTTCTGGAACAAGATCCTTCTGTCTCTTGGCATGCATGACTGATGTTTACTTTTCTTCTTCGGTATATATTTATCCACTATTTTCTCTAATATATATATAATATTATTTCTGACCGTTTTATATTTTTACTGTAGAAGTTGTATTTTCCATATCCTCCCACTTTTTCATTTCTTACTTATCTCTGTTTTCACTTGCTTTGGAATGGACTGTTAATTCTATGACATTATGGTCTGAAATACTCGCATTATAAACTATTATTTCTTTAACATAAGACCTATTTTCCTTTCTTGTTGGCAGGTGATTTATTTGTTGAATGTTGTATTCTAGTAGCATATCTAATAGATTTCCGAATTGCCTCTTATCTTCTGCACTACTATTACTCTCTTTTTTATATGTATAAATACAACCACAATCTCCTATTCGTTCTTTCCAGTCTATGAAAAGAAAGTTAAAGTCTCCGGATAGGAGAATAGTCCAGTCCTTGTGATTTCTATATATATCATCCAATTTTTCTATTATTGTGTCAAACTCTTTAGTATTAGGGGGTCTATATATTACTATTCTATATTCAATAATTTTTCATATTCAAATTCTACCGCTATTAGTTCACATTCTGAGTTACTATATTTCTCATATATTTTTCCTTGTTTTTTGTCTTTCCCATATATCGCAGTTCCCCCTTGATTCCTATTTTTTATATCTGATCTATAAGTTTGGAACCCTTTTATTTGATTGTCATTCCCAGTCTCTTGGGAATACCAGGTTTCACTTATATTCATTATATCTATTTTCTTTTCAATTTGGGTTAGTTCTTCTAAGTGCTCTATTTTTCTCTTTGAGTTACTCGTAACTAAACCCTGCGCATTCATCACTATAATGGTTTGCATGTTTTCTCCTTCATTTAATATGGGTAATAATAAGGATTTTCCCACGTCTCTTTCCTGTTCTGGTATGTTGTTCTTTTCTTCATTTCCAGAAATTCTGACATTAAAAAATCCAACTTTTCCATAATATTTGATCTTCCTTCATCATAATTATTCCTTTTGTGTCTGAATCTGCAATTTTTTCCGTATCTGCAATATCCTCTTGCATCGTAAATACAGTATTTATCTCTTGAGCTGTATCTTGGAGCTGATGCTTGGAAATTTTTTGCCGACACTCCATATCGCGGTGATGGCTTGCTTTTTTCCTTCACCTGATATTCTTTGTTCCTCTCTTTATTTGTTTCTTTCTTCTTTTGGATTTTATAATTTGATTGATTACTTAATTGATTTTGATTCAGGGCTACAGGGTGCAAATATTTACATTTTTGTTCGAACTTACATCCTTTTCCTTCTTTTAGGTTTTTGCATATTTTTGGATGTAGATACCTGCAGAGAGAGAGAGAGAGAGAGAGAGAGAGAGAGAGAGAGAGAGAGAGAGAGAGAGAGAGAGAGAGAGAGCAATTTGGACAAGAAAATAACATGAGGCTTATGACGTTTGGTAGGTAATCTTCATTACTCAAAGGGTAGTTACGGTAGCACTGTTACTGCAGCTTCCTCTGAGACATACAACACACTCTCTTTGTTATAATACGTTATGATTCACCTTGAGAAGCTTAGGATCTGGGTTGTTTGAGTCATAATTATGTGGTGATTTGCGTTTGATATTGGTAACTTGATGTTCTTAAGCTTCTCCTCAGAGATTTAATATATTGTGAGTGTTTTATCTTTTTCATCTGCATTGAGAAGGAAAAATGTCACTTTCTATGCCTAGGCTTTCATAGAACAGAAGAACCACAGCCCCCTTAAAAATGTTTTTCCATTATGTAAAATCTGTATTTAACCTATATCATATTCAATGGATTCAAATGAGCCTTATAGCCTTTTTATGCAACGGTTGCCAGTTTCGGTAGAAAATATAAAATTAAAAAAGATAATATTACCTATCAATAGTGGTTACTTTGTAGACTTCGAAACAGGAAAATAAAAAGGGACGTTGAACGGGTAATAATCATATAAGTCGTAAAAATAAAAACTAACATTCACCTGATAATGATAGGAGCCAACTGAAAATTCTCTAGGTACAGCATAATTCATTAAATTGACTTAGCAGTAGGATTTTTTTGTGTCATGTGATATATCTATGTAACTGTCATACCAAAAATGAAGGTTATATTTAGGTATCTTGCAGTTAAACCAAATTTTAACTGTAGTGTAAACTTAACGAGAATGAGTAAAATACGAAGCCTCCCCAGTATTAGGAATTTGTCAAGATAGTTGATCAAATATCGATTATCTGATCTGTGTTTAACCTGATGCTGTCCGCTTGAACGCCCGAGATTTAATATCCTTCCATTTGGAAATCTGTCGAAAGAAGTAATTAAAAATAGGAAGAAATTCCTACAAAATACATGATGTTACAGAGACAATAAACATAAACAAAGTCAAGCCGAGGAGAGATAGAACACGCAAGAGAGCCGTTTCAAAGAAAATTTCATCTTCTACTACTACTACTGTTTGTTGACATAATTTTAGATTTTTAGTCATATTATGTTCTCGGCAGCTTGGCTACAGTTTCATTTGCTACCGTAAAAAAGGGTCCATTATTTTAAGAAGTATGGTTTTTCAATGTCAAAGAGACAGCTATCAGAAAAAGGTGAGTAAAACTTATAAGATTACTATGATCCAAACATTTACAGAACGCGAGAAAAGATAACCTTGTTCCGATACGTAATACAAACCCTCGGTCCTTTAACAATAGGAAGGTAACTAGCGGCAGCTGGGACGGTCGTAAGCTTCGAACAAAAGGGGAGAACGGTAGTTAACTGCTTGTCCGATCGTGCGCGCGCCCGCGCGCCCGAGAGGTGAAGAATCACTTTTGCTTTCGGCCGCGGGTGTGAAGGACGTGTTCGTCATCGCTCTCTGCCCGCTTCATCGTCGTATGCTTTGTTTATATTGTGTTTTCTACTAATGGTTGGTTTGACTTGAAAAGGAAACTGTAAGTACACTGTTTTCATTTTCATTACTTAATTATGAATCAACATGGAGCTATCGCCGTAGAGACGGCGATTTCCGCTCTTTTCATGAATTGAACCCTTGAATTATGTCTCGGTGCCGAGGGCGGGGGGCGCACTCGCTCCGAGTCATGTATTTTGGGCGAAAGTGTGTAATTGAAAGATGTAAGTACTCTTTTTCATTATATTTTTGCCCTGTGCGTTCGTTGCCGAGAGCTTGATTGCGCTCGGCAAGAGCCTCTTATTTTGTATGAATAGAATGCAATGAAAGTGGATTCGCAATTCAGTTTTCTTTTCATTTTCATTTATTAATTGCATCAAATTTAATTTTGGATCAATTTCCGCTCTTATCCCGGGAATTAATCCTTACGATTTATTGCTGTGAAAGTGAAAATAGCAAGTGCAGTATTGTTCATTTTCATATATATTATGATAGCATCATATTATTATGGATCAAGTTCCGCTCTTACCGGGAATTGATTTTTCCCTCTTTAAGTTCTATGAAGTGAATCGCAAGTGCAGTATTCTGTTTCATTTTCATATTACTTTTCACTGCTGTGCGGGGTAGGGGAAGCGAAGGTCTGCCAGGAAGTCGTCGGAAAGCTCTCCCGCGACTCCCTTGGTATCCGATTCTTCGTCTTCTTTCCTGCCCCCCCGCTCAGCTTCCTCGTATTTTGTTTTGGGGTCTTCCTTCCGTTCGGGGTGGGGCATGTCTCCCCCCCCGTGCGTGAGGGAACCCCTCTTACTAATCTGTCTGTGCTACCGCAGGTGCTACAGCCGTGGGAGACGACCTTGGACAGGTATGGACCACTGCGGCTGCAGGGCGTGCCTAGCATCCACGATCTGCTGCAGAGTCTAGCGAGGTCTGGGGCGGTGACCTTGGAGTGGTCCACTACAACCTTCACGGCCGCTTATGCTGCTTCCCCCCGCTGGTCTACACTCCCCATCTGTGTCGGTGACGCCGTCTGCCGCTTCTAGGGCCGGTCGCCGCCGTACCGAGGAGGGGTATGCCGCCGCCGCCTGTGTTTTCTTCGTGTTGCCTGCCCCAGACTTCCGCTGTTCCAGCAGCTCGCCCCTGGACCGGCCGCCAGTACCACGCTGGCTGCCGATGATTCTACGAGGCGATGGCTGGGCCTGCCGTACCTGTCGCTGATGTGGTTCCCGCTACTGGCTTGGCTGTCCCTTCTGTGTTTACCGCTGCCGCTGTTCCTGCCGCTCCTGAGCTGGTTGCTGTTCCTGTCGCTCCTGGTTCCTGCGCCTGTCCATGCTGGTCCTGCCCATGGTGTGTCTTCCCCAGTCCCAGGTCCTTCCGGACAGGTGCAGTCGGGCCGTGTTGCTTCGGCAATAGGCCCGACTCCGGCCTGGATGGAGGACCTGACGACTGTCCTGCGTGAGCTGACGAAGAAGAGGAAGGTGTCATCTTCGTCTTCGTCTGTTGCTGCCTCTTCCCCTTCGACTTCTAAGGCCCATAAGCCGAAGAAGAAGAAGGCTGCCTCCCCCCCCTAAGAAGTCTCCTTCGGAACTTCTAAGGGCCCGTCCCACCTCGGTGGGACGGGGGGGTCCTTCTGCTGGTCCTCCTGCTCCTTCGGGAGCGGGGCCCGTCTCCCCTTCCGTAAGGAAGAGATAGACGGGGACCAGAGGAGTATCGGTTAGCTCTGGTACTTCCTCGCCTGGTGCTAGCGGCGATGCCGCTACGCCAGGTTCCGGCTCGGTCTCTCGTGCGCGGGAGATCCCGAGTGTACGCTCTCCCTCGGGAGACCGTGCAGCCAAAGTTTCGGCGCCAGAGTTCGCTCGGCGCCAAGACCACGGCACGGAGCAGAAGGCTGGCGAGAACCGCTCAGGTGACTCTCGCCAGGCCAGCGGGCCGCTCCCGCAGCGACCAGCTGGTAACCGGGTTTTGTTATTCCCCTAAGAAGACTCCTTCGGGAACTTCGAAGGGCTCGTCACATTCCGGTGTGACGGGGGGGTTCTTCTGCTGGTCCTCCTGTTCCTTCGGGAACGGGGCCCGTCTCCCCTTCTGAGAAGAAGAAGAAGACGGGGACGGGGGGCCAAGGGTGTGCTGGCTACCGCTGGTACACCCTCGCCTGGTCTTGGCAGCTCTGCTGCTAAGGCCAGGTACCGGCTCGGTCTCGTCCGCGAGAAGTTTCCGAGTGTACGATCTCCTTCGGGTGACCGTGCAGCCAAAGTTAAGACGCCTGAGTTCGCTCAGCGTCATGACGAGGGCACGGAGCAGAAGACTGTCGAGAGCCGCTCAGGTGACTCTCGCCAGGCCAGCGGCCGCTCTCGCAGCGACCAGCCGGTACCTCGGGTGGACGTGACGGTCTCTGACCGGCCACGGTTTTAAGGCTGGGAAGAGGTCCCCCAGGTCCCCTCGACCGAGCGGTACCAGCCTCGGCTGTACCAGCGGTTTGACGTGCCGCGAGGACGCTCACCGGTCTCACGGCGGAAAGCGAGCTCTGCAGGTCACCTGACCGCCGAACTCCCACAGGGACCGGGCGAATACGGTGACCAGCAGCAGCTCGTCTGTCGCACTGGGACCGGGGTCGACGTGCTCAGTCGAGCCGCTCTCGCCACAGGTGAGCGGCACGGACAGGCCTGCAGATCGATCCCCACCGCGGGTTGGTGATCGGCTGCAGCCCCCCACGTACGCTGGTCCTGCCAGCGAGCGGGGGGGGAGCGTCCAGGTCTGTCTCTCCACTACCTTCAACTTCCTCGGGCTACACCGGGAAGAGCGAGGTAGCTAGGAGTGATCGTGAGAGGTGCGCCGCTCACGATCCCGTCACGACGCCGCAACGTGCACGTATGGTCTTAGGACCAACCAGGACGTACGCGCAAGTGATTGGAGGCGACCGTCAGGGGGAGAGGGGGTAGCGTCAGTTCTGTCTCTCCGATACCTTCAACTTCCTCGGCATACGCCAGGAAGAGCGAGGTATATAGGAGTGATCGTGAGAGATGCGCCGCTCACGATCCCGTCACGACGCCGCACGTGCCAGGTTGGTCTTAGGACCACCAGGACGTACGCGCAAGTGATTGGAGGCAACCGTCATGGGATCTGTTGCTGGTCCTCTTCTTGAAGGAAGGAGGGTCCTGGGAGCTGCTCTTGTTGGAGGGACTGGACGGTCCTACTCCTCAAGACGCTGTAACTTCCGAGATTCAGAGTAACTTTACCCAGGTTATTGGACTGATTCGTCAGCACAACGACCGGGGGAAGGATCGCCGCTCCCACCAGCAGAGCCCATGTCTCTGCTCGAGTCGTTTTGGGGCCCGAGAGGGAACCCAAACCGACGGTGGGTATGCGCGATCGGAGCTTGCCGATTCTGTCTTGAACCAGAGTCTCTCGTCTCCGGACAAGAAGGCTCTCTCAGTTCTGGCCGGTCGATCAAGCTACTTCCACCTCCTCTACTGCGACAGCGGCGTTTCTACGTGTCTTCGACACCGTATTTAAATACTCCTTCGGTCCTCCTGAGAGGTTTCGACCTCGACGAGGACTGGAATGAGTCGGAGGACGGTATCGGCTCTCTCCTGTCAGGTGTCGATCAGCCCCACCCAGACGACGTTCACAGTGGCGGCAGACCCTTACC
>NC_061107.1:80131662-80217876 GCF_015104395.2 Macrobrachium nipponense | reverse complement strand
GTAGAGAAGTCAACTCCGTCTCTCTTAGTTGTGCATGGGCTTGTCCTCCATAGCCGCCTGAAGAGCCAGATCAACCACTTTTGTAGTACAAGGTGTCGGTGTTTGACCTTCTACTACAAACATTGTGTAAGAACTTTTATGGAGGGACAACATTGTTCACACACTCCCATTCGTTCAATGTCCAGACCCATGCGGACTGAGCCTGTTCCTTAGGATAGATCATTGTCTCCTTAGGAATCTTATCTAGTCTTACTAGCGCTTCCTCTGTCAGTCGAGCATATCCTGGGAAGGGAAACTGCAATCCTGGCGGGTAGAATTCAAAGTCCTCTACCGACAGAGTTCCACATCCTTCTATGGTTAACATGCCATCCACAAAAGCCGGAAGTTTGGAAGCGTCTGATCACAAACTGTTGTTGTTGTGGCAGTCCGGTTCTCAGGAGATTTTCTATCATGTTCTCCTGGTTTTGCAGTTTTTGGGCAAAAGTGTCCATAAGACTGCAATCGATCCGAGATGGTTCCAATCTGAGATTGGACCATACTTCCCATCTTCTCCATTAAAAGATTAGAGAAGGCAACCGGATCAAAGGAAGGTTCTGAAGCCTTAGATTTGGAGCTCCTTGATCTCGACCCGTGATGTAGGGGAGTAGCTGCTACCGGAATCTCCGAAGACTTAGATGCAGTTAATGACTTGGTAAGTCTCGGTAACCTAGATGGTTTACTTGGCTTAGATAAGGCCTTCCTCAAGTGTTTGACTTTTGGTATTACTGAGCCTGGTTTGTCCCCAACCAGGGTCTTTGCAGTAAACCCTTGAAAAGAAGCATGTGAAGAGGTTAAAGATGGTGCAGGGCTAAGAACAGGAATCTTAGACTGCACACTACCTGCCGCACTTACTTCCCTACCTTGATCGCTGGCATCCAGAACCATTGGTTCTATGTCAAGGCTGATGGCCGCCACGTCTTCCAACACTTCTTCTCCCAGTCCCTCAAGATCTTCAGGCAAGGACCGCGTATCTTCACTTATCTTGGCGATAATGGGTGCAGCCACTTCCTTGGGAACTGCCGCTGATATCTTGGCATTTGGGTAGAGGAGGTGCATATCTCCTCTGATAGAATATAAGGTTTCTTAGCCTTGACGTTACGGCCGAATCCGCCAACCCAGATCTTGAGGGTTGAAAGAGATGTGTTCTTGACAGCCTGTGGGGTCTGAAAAAGAAGTACTAATTAGGATTATCACTTTCTTAAAACTAAAGAAAATAATTTGTTCACTTCCTGAATACCATATCTCATAATTAGTAATGAAATATCTAAGTGCGTACTCACCGAGTCCGAGGTTATATCAGCAAAAAGCCCATAACAGATCTCACACGCATCCGGATGCCAGACGATGAGGTCATCGACCTGTACGGCGCAGGGTGCATGGGACCTGCAAACCTCATGTCCCCACATTTGCTGAAGGACAGCTGCGCAAGCTGTCATCTGACAACGCACCACCTGTAAGGTAAATTGATACATGAGTATTCAATTTGTATATAAACTACCGGAAACTACGGATTATTTATCGTAATCTTACATTATAACATATATAGTCAAAGTAGACTTCTGTATATTATAACTAAGTCTTAACATATACGGTTCGGTCATTTAGTCTGTGAATCTTCCTATTCCGTTGAAAATTATGGCGGATCTAACTTCGTACTTATCCGCCTGCTCCGGAAAACTAAATCCACTTAAGGAAAAAATATTCTCCAATGATTGTATCGCTACCACGGTAGACGTATACTGTACCAAAAGGTATTGAGTGGCGGATATTGGTTACGTAGCCTGTCCGCTTGCTCCAAAATTCTGTGCATTGTAAACAGAAGAATATAAGATTTTGTAAGCTACGTCTGTACGCCTCTTCCGGGATCGACCGACAAAATTCTATGTGTGTGTAATCTACTATATCAGAACAGGGTGAGATACCTGAATCTGATCAATACACTAAAATATTAGTGTGTAGAACTATTCCGGTTGTAATGGAATCAAAATAATGTAGCGGAAACCCGAAAGGGAAGACTAAGTGTACGCATAAGTTGCTCTATCCGGTGCGTTCGGAAGCCAATCGAAACCAGCTAGAAAAGCGCCATTATCCTAATTCATGGTATGACCATATCGCTACATATTCCGTCGCTCCCGATATAGGCTATAACTAAAGCCTAAAAGTAACCTAAATCGTGTGATAAAAGGTATCCCCCCGAAGGAGTACTAGGCGGGAGCGGCAGAGCGAACTGGTTCGTCGCAATCAAGTGGACCATATGATCGGTCAGGTGGGCCAACCCTACAGATGATAAAGATCCACTTGAACCACGAGATATGTAGCTTACAAAAATAATGACCAAATTTAAAGTGAATAATAGATAATTAGGTAATAATGGCACACAACTAATATAACATAATATTAAGCTAGACAAAAATCAAGCCGAGTGAATAGCCTATGTCTCCAACATCGGGTGAGATACCGATATGGTCAGGTAGGCTATATCACTCTTAATAATATCTCTACGAAATCGGGTGATTTGCCGATTTAAGATGCAAAGAAAAACTACGCTCAAAAGTTGTCAAACGAAGGGAAACTCCCTAAAGTAGGATATGACTCGAATATGTAATGCTCGGACAGTAGCCTAGTGTAAGCCAAAATCACTAAATATCTAAAACCCACGTAAACATCATATAAAAATCATACAAAATATTAAAAGTGCATTTATTTCCATATGTCTAGGACAAAAAATGATTGCAATTAGTATGAGGAACTAATGGTCAATCAACATGTAAACAAAACTCCGTGAAGTAGCGACATCAAAATGGCTGACTGGGTTCGGATATTTGCGATCCTTGATCAAGATCGTATTTCTCGTAGGAAATAAATACAATAAAGAAATCGCAACTTCAGTGCATAGTACAACCAATAGTAGTACTCAACTTAGTAGTAGAAGCTTCCAGGAGGTCCGACATTATGAAAATCAAGCACAATAGATCAAAAAACGAAAAACACTTGTACTTCGTACGATGCTATTGAAAGGAATGTTTAGGTACGCATGGGTGGTAGAGTGGTGGCGGGCAGTAGTGGGATGTAGAACGGCACCTCGTAGTAACGGGGGGGATGTTGGGAGAGGAGATAACTAATTGGTAAGAGACCTTTGAGAGTGGTTTTTCACGTCCCAGTTACTATACCGACACCCTATATGGGTGAGCGAGCTAGGCATATGCCCGGCATTCCATGCAACTTTTTTCTCTGGTATATATAGCAGTATTATACCTAGAAATGATGCAATAAGGAGCATTTCACATAGTGGCACAAGTTGAGCCCAGAAATCAAATATTGTTTAAGACTATAGGTACAATTGAAAACAGCAGCCATAGGTATGAGAACTTAACCAGTGCAGGAATTTACAAGAAAAAGCAAGATATTATGATCACAAAATAACCTTTGGAATAAGAAATTTAGCTGAAGCAGTGGAACAGTTCATATCACTTGCTGCACTTCAAGTTACTAGAAATTAAGCTACCTGAGTTAAATGGAAATTTGGAACAATGGGCCCAGTTTTGGGATCCAGTTTCCTTACTGGCAGATAAGAAGGTTGATGTACAAGTTACTGCAAAATTTAACTTCTAAAGTAAAAAGATTACATTCGAAGAATCGTAGTGTGAACGTTTTTGCTGGGTCTGCTGTTACTGATTAGAATAATGATCAAGCAAAGAAGCAGCCAATCAAAACTCATTAGGGTGATGATTGATTTAGACAGGTGAACAGCTTAATTAATCTAGATAGCCACCCAGCCATAAACAGAGAGCTCATGGAGAGGTTAATGGTGCCAAGTAGCTGATTAGAGAAATTTGTAAGTAATTTACCAAAGAAATGCAACTTTTTCTCAATTGACCAAAATTTGCAGTACTTTCTTTTGCCTGGTCTTGTGTCAATGCCTTGAAAATGAAAATATTTGCTATTCAAATCTGCAGCACTTCAATTAACTTACACTAAGCAAACGTTCATCCATTATCATTTACAACTATGTAATATTTTACTCATCATGCCATAACATCACCATTTGCTACACGTGGAATGTTAATACCTCACCAATATTGTTATAATTCCTCAGTACCTTGTTACATCTTCCAGTTGAAATATTAGGATTTGTATTGGTTAGTACATCTGGGAAAATTTATACATCTACTGCAGTATCTGTCTGCATAACAATGGATATATTAATCCTAACTTTGACCGTTAGTCTTTCCCTGCCTTTCCTATTCAGTGACCCAATTGAAATGCAAATTTAATCTGGTTGCAGGCTACTTTATCTCTAAATGAAGGAAGTTTATCTTCATAACCAAAATCCCAGATATGATTGAAATTTACTTGGTGATCCCTTTGGCTTAGACCCTGTAATGGATTAGCACTGTCAATACTCCTCATGCGATGCACTGTAGGCATTACTAAAAGCAGTTGTATCAGCCCTATGGCCCACCAGCTACACTTTTTTTTTTTTTTTTTTAGCATTTGCTTTACCTCAATTCCTGCATCCTTTCTTCCATTTTGCTGTCCAATCAGTCCTAACACCACTGGTTCTCAGTTCAGTTCTACAGGTGCAAAGGGCCCCATACACTGAATGATTGTCGTTATCGAGAAACACACACTACTCAGACAGTATGAACGATTTCCGCACTGATTTCAGTCTGAACAAAGATTTTATATTGGGGAAGACATGGCATTCTCAAGAAGAGACGTGAGCGATAGTGTTATATCGGCAGATAAAACACATACATTGAACGACCTGTGTATGACAGACTTAGTCGCAAGCCAGCAATCTGTCGTGACAGATTCCCACTGAGATTGTTCAGACCCAAAACTCTGCCCACTTTTGTATTCAGACAAACCCATACACAATGTTTTGGCGGACGACACAAAGAAAACCATTCAGTGTGTGAGGCCCTTTAGAGTTACAAGAGTTAATTGTCTACTTTATCAATGCCCCCATAGGGTAATACCGCTCAGTGCACTCCATGCGGTACACTGAAGGTATTATGTAAGACTCTTTGCAGCGTGCCTTTGGCCCTTAGCTGCAACCCATTCATTCCTTTCACTATACCTCTTTTCATGTCTTTCTCCCATCTTACTTTCAAACCTTTGCCTAGCAATCGATTCATAGAGTAAACTGCTAAGTTTTCTTCCCGTTACACTTTTCCAGCCTTTAATTGTCTGTTTCTGCGCTGAATGACCTCATAGGTCCCAGAGCTTGGCTTTTGGCCTAAATTTTATAGCTATTCAGCTCTATATTTTATTGGTTTTGTTTCACCTTCAAAGACTGTATTCAATATATGAATGTAATAATTCCAAGTACTTTCTACCTAACTTACATTTCATTACTTTAATATGTGCATTTACTTTCGCCTCAAAAATGCAATAATGGTTTTTCTGGCTCAGCTCGTGTCGGCCTATGAAAGGATCCTTTAATATCATTCTTTCTAGGTAAAATAATCTAAATTACCAGAGAAAAAACAAAATTAAGAAAATGTCAGTAAAACTGACTCGCTCACTCTTAAAAAGAAGTGTCGGTATGGTAATAGGGGCGAGTGGGGAACACTACCACGAGACAATCACCAATTAGAACTTCCAATCAGAATCCCCTTAAGAGAGAGCTGATACCAACGGGCGATGCAGCCGCTACTACTACTACTAGAGGACGCACGGACAGCAGCGCCCCTAGCGGACATCCTTAATTTTAGCGCTAGCGTCAAGACGCATTATTTTCTGTGCTGTGCTAATTCCGGGGATTTATCTATTCACCAACATGGAACGCTCGCTATTGCAACGGCTAAGTTAAGTAACTCATAAGTAATGTTTTACCACATTTTTATCTTCCGGGTGACCAGTATTTTCCTCTTAAATAGGTCATATAACGGTTCCCCGGTTGTCTCGTGGTGGCGCCATGCTGCCTCGTTAAGAATTCCCGGTCCTCCATACTGGACTTCTTATACTTATGGGCTTTACTATATTACGTTCATTGTCTTTTACATCGAGTTTTAGCTAGTTTAGCCCTCCTACCATATCTCTTAGTTTGGTATTTAGGGCTATTATTATTATTCCGGCCAGCATCCCGGCTCTTGCTCTTCATCGGCTATCGCTGGCTCCGAGTAGGCTTCTGTTTCTTGGAACAGTCTGCCTCCTCCTGGGCTTCTTTCTCTTTTACTAAAAGTGTCTTTTCCATCTTTTCGATGTATATATTTATTATATTTAGGGTGTTAGGCTAGCCTAGGTGCATGTTCCTTGTATTGGTACAGCCTGGTTCACGTGGCCCTCTCACGGTTGTGTTGCTCGCGGCCTAGGCCCACTTGCGGTCACGTGTTCCATCGCACCTTACCCTGCCCCTGCCCTCCCTTTCTGGTATAGGGAGGGGCTGGGGGACCCCTTGGTTGTCATGACAACCTCAGTCGCCTTCTCTCTCTCCCTCTCTGAGGTGGCCAGGGGTTCCTCCCAGCGGGGGTTATAGGGCGACCACTCATGAGGTACGGGTCTCCGAGCGGGTAGTCGGTGAGGCGGGGAGGAGTAGGCCATCCCTCCCCCCTCTCTCTCTCCCGCCGTGTTACGCCGAGACCTTCCTCCCCCCCTCCCCAGTTGCTCAGCCACCTTCCCTCGCTATAACGAAAGGAGCCTTCCGTCGCAGCCGGGGCACCTTTGGTTATAGATTACTGGCTCCGCCAGCGGGCGGGGTGGGGACTACTAGTGGTCGGTTGCTTGCCTACTATATCCTTACATCTCTCCCCCGCTACCGGAAGGGAGCTTGCTTCTTACCCGTGCACTCTTCTAGTAGACGGGTGGAGAGAGGTTTGTATTATTGTTATTTTAAGGATATACCCAATTTTACAATGAATTGTGTTTTATATTATTATACTACTACCATCCCCGCCATTTTCCGTGGTGGTTTCCATTTACCACACTCCTGGTGGTTTCCTTTTGTGTCCCCGCCATCAGCGGAGCTATAGCCTAGGGTACTCAACCAACCTGGTTACCACACGTATTATGGCGGGGCTCTGGTTTAATCTAACTTTATCGCTCCGGCACCAGCGGAGCATCTGTTAGACTGTAAGTGTTTTCCTGGTACTCATGTATCTTTCCACTTACAGGCTACCAACTGTCAGGTCCCAGCGTGCAACGCGACGTTGTACGACCCCTGCGCCACGATGAGTGCAGGTCTCACGCCCCCTGTGCCACGTCATACAACGAGATGATCGTCTGGCACCCAGAAGCCTGCGCCATCTGCTACGACCTAGTCGGTCAGCTGGGAGATGGGGTAAGTCCATTATAGGCTTCCTTATCATTTTACTAACAACTCTTAGTCATAAGTTTGTTAACCCCCGTTCCGCACTAGAAGCTCATCTCGCCTTCTTTCAGGCTACTGGTGTGAGGGGAAGTCGCCTCGCCACCCTGAAAGCGTGGGTGGGGCGGCTTCGGGAAGAACGCCGCCAAAGGCCAGCCATACATTCTGGATAAGAAGCTGGCCGTCCAGATCTTCCTGCGGGCAAGTCACTGGGTATGTTGACCCCTTGTCCGCAGCCCCTCTGATAGCCATCCATCCAGCAAGACCTCCAGCAATCCTTTGGGGTCGTAGCTTCCCAGGAGTCGGTCCCGGACGTCGCTGCCCTGGACCTTAACATCGAGCCCATGGCGGTAGGGGTAGAGGATTTGTTGGTTGAGGTAGGTGTGTCGGGCGCCCAAGGTCTTTCCTTGGGTGCTCCTGGATCTTCTCCTGTCCCTTCTTCGAGCGCTTCTTTCCAAGGCTTTGTGGGATCTGAGATCCCTACCCGCTCTCCCGCTCTCTCTGTACCCCAAAGGTGGGAAGGGACAGAGAGAACCGAAGACTCTAGCTAAGCAACTTCTAGGAAGTCGTCTTCGTCTTCTTCGGCTAGGAATCTTCGACTTCCTACGCCGACGCGGTGAAAGCTAAGCCGAGCTCTTCTCACTCGAAGAGCTCTAGAAGCAAGGCTTCTGGAGAAGCTCACGCTCCCGCCGAGCCAGTGCCTTCTCCCGCCTCCACCGCTTCCACTCCGGCAACGCCGGTAGGAGGAGCAGGGCCTAGCACCTTTGATCCCACTGCTTTCTAGCAGTGGTGATGCAACAGGTGGGCGAGCTGGTTGGCTCGCAAGTCTCCGCCCTGGGGACGAGATTCGAGCAGATGTTCGCACAATTGTCGAGCACTCTGTCTCAATCAGGCCAGTCTATACAAGATCTCTCAACAGGGTTAGAGAGAATGAGGACCGAGTAGCCGGGCTATCTCAGGTTCCTCTTCCAGTCTCCCCCAGTGCCAAGCACTGGCATTCTCCAAACTCCCGCCATACGACTCTCTGCCAGCTTTCTCCATGGAGAACCCATGGAGAGTAGCTGCCTACGCTCCTTTTAAGGATGGGATGATCTCTATCCCGGAGTGTGGAACTCGGAGGATTGAGGACTTCGAGTTTACTCTCCGGTCTGACGCAGCCTTTCATCGGTTATGCTAGGCTGACTGTAACGGCTCTGACTAGGGAAGACAAGATCTCTAGAGAGTCTGTCCTATACAGTAGAGATCATGCCCAGCGTGAATGGGTTCACTGCCTGAGGACTGGGAGTGCACGAACACTAAACTCCAGGCCTATAAGAGTCCCTTTACTATTTTCGCGACGGAAGAGGAGGCTTCTCTTCCGTTCGCCACGAAAATAGTAGAGAAGACCCTTCAGGCAGTCCTCAAGGATGAGCCCATCCCACAGTTGAGGGAGGCGGAGTCTACTTCTCCGCTCTTCCGGCTTTCGGAGAATTGTGGGAGAACTTGCCAGCTACGTTCACGCTTGGTAAGCTCAAACCGGACTGCGCCATGGAGCAGTTCGGCGAGAAGCTGCCAAGGCTGCCGGATTCCCTAATTCAGGCAGAGTTTGATGCGCGAAACCAGGTTTGGCAGGTCCCTCAATTCCCTTATAATTACGGAAAATGGCTGCTCTTTCTTATGCCACGGAACCGCTGTCAAGATTTTGGCAAAAATCTCAGTTCCAGACGGTCCTAACAGATGCTTTCGACTTCTTCCAAGCTAGGAGGAATTGCCGAAAGCACGTTCTGCAAGAGTGTACTATTAGGCACGAGCCGAATAGACTCTTGGCTTCTAGCATGTGGGGAGCGGATCTCTTCCCAGAGTCCGCTGTTAACGAAGTACACCACGAGGCTGCTAGGCTCAACCAGAGCCTTAGAGCTAGGTGGGGTATTTCTTCAAAGAGGAAACAAGAATCCGTCCCCACTGCTGGTAAGAAAACCAAAGAAGGCTGGTAAGAGGTTCCAGCCGTATCAGAAAACACCAGCAACAGCAGCAATTTGTGCAGGCCGTCACGTTACCCAACAAGGACAACCTGCTAGTTCGAAACAGAACCAGCCCATCCTCCTGTTGTCCCCTCAATCACAGCCGTCCACCTCCTACGCAATCTCGCCGGCCTTCAACCCTACATATGAGGCTCAAGGCTACAAAACAACCGAGAGGTAGGGCGAGAGGTTACTTTTCGCCAGCGTGGCGCAGGAAGGGCGACAAGGAGCAGGCAAGTTCAGAGGAGGGCATGGTGGTCAACCCGCCCATCAACATGAGGCTCCCCAGGTAGGAGGGAGGCTGTTCCTCTTCCGCACAGGTGGGGGTTCAGCAATTGGGCACAGAGCATAGTGTCCAAAGGATTGGGTTGGAGTTGGATCAAAGATCTGCCTCCAATCAAATCATTCCACCAGATACCATCAGAGGAATTGACAGATTACGCGGAAGAACAACTCCTCAGAAAGGAGCTATTGCGAGAGTCAAGCATCTAAAAATTTCAAGGTCGCTTATTCAGCGTGCCAAAGAAAGGCTCAACAAAAAAGAAGGGTAATCTTAGACTTGTCAAAGCTAAACTCTTTCATTCGTTGCGACAAGTTCAAGATGCTTACCCTCTCGCAAGTAGGACCTTACTTCCGCGTGGAGCCGTCACATGCTCCATCGATCTTACAGACGCATACTATCATATCCCTATAGCCAGGCACTTCTGCCCATTCCTAGGTTTCAGGCTAGGAAATCAAACATTCTCATTCAAAGTGATGCCCTTCGGTCTGAATGTAGCCCCCAGGGTATTCACAAAAATAGCAGAAGTGGTTGTACAGCAATTGAGAGCTCAGGGAATCATGGTAGCAGCATACCTCGACGATTGTTGATCTGGGCACCAACCGTCGAGGAATGTCTCAAAGCCACCAAAAAAGGTAGTTCACTTTCTGGAAACAAAATCTGGGGTTCCAGATAAACAAAACGAAATCCAGACTTACCCGGAGTCTCATTTTCAGTGGCTGGGAATCCAATGGGATTTGTCTTACCCACAATCTGTCAATTCCAGTGGCCAAACGGAAGGAAATAGCAAAATCTGTCAGGCAATTTCTTTCAAATGCAAACAAACATCAAGGAGAAACAGGAGAGAATCCTAGGGTCCCTTCAGTTTGCTTCGGTAACAGATATCCTCCTGAAAGCAGGCTGAAAGATTTAAATCGAATTTGGCGATCAAGAGCAAACACCAAATCTCGAGACAAGTTGTCAGTAATCCCACAGATCCTCCGCAATCAACTCGTCCTTGGTCAAAAGTAAAGAACTTAGCCAAGAAGTACCCCTTCAAATATCCCCTTCCAGTGTTAACCATTCACACGGACGCCTCCCTGTCCGGGTGGGGGGATACTCTCAGTTCAAACAGGTTCAGGGACTTGGTCAGTTCAATTTCGCCAGCTCCACATAAAACGTTCTGGAAGCAATGGCAGTATTTCTTACCTTGAAGAGACTGCTTCCCCCGAGAAGTCTCATCTAAGGCTAGTTTTGGACAGTGCAGTGGTAGTTCATTGCATCAACAGAGGAGGGTCCAAATCCAAGCATGTGAATCATGTCATGATAGCCATCTTTGCCCCTAGCAAACAAACACAAATGGCATCTGTCTGCCACTCACCTGGCAGGAGTAAGAAATGTGATAGCAGACGCCCTGTCCCGGTCAGTTCCTTGGAATCAGAATGGTCTCTAGACGACGGGGTCATTCCAGTGGATAAGCCTGAGAGTCCCAGGTCTCCAAGTGGATCTCTTCGCCTCACAAGCGAACCACAAGCTCCCTTGCTATGTGGCCCCCAACCTGGACCCTCTGGCTTATGCCACAGACGCCCTGTCGTTGGACTGGAATCAGTGGAGAAGAATTTATGTTTTTCCTCCAGTGAATCTTCTCTTGAAAGTCCTAAGCAAACTAAGGTCTTTCAAAGGGATAGTAGCTCTGATTGCACCGGACTGGCCCAAGAGCAACTGGTATCCTCTTCTTTCTGGAATTGGGCCTCCGACCTCAACGGATCCCCAATCCCAAGCTATCACAATCAGTACAAATGAGGACTGTGTTCGCTTCCTCAGGAATTCTCCAGACCCTAACTTTATGGACTTCATGAAGTTTGCGGCTAATAAAGATGCTAATATTGATCCACAGAATATTCTCTTCCTAGAATCAGATAAGAGGGAGTCAACCATTAGACAATATGACTCAGCTGTTAAAAAATTAGCATCTTTCTTGAAAGAATCGAACACTACAACCATGACAGTTTAATCGGCTATATCCTTTTTCAGATCCTTGTTTGAAAAAGGTTTAGCAGCTAGCACTATTACCACTCATAAATCGGCTTTGAAGAAGATCTTTCAAGTAGGTTTTCAGATAGATCTGACTGAATCTTATTTCACGTCTATCCCTAAAGCCTGTGCTAGACTTAGACCTTTCCAAAGGCCTACTACAGTTTCATGGTTCTTAATGATGTCCTCAAAAACTAGCTTCAGATACTGACAACTCATCTTGTACATTCATAATGCTCCTGAGGAAGACATTATTCTTATTAAGCCTAGCTTCAGGAGCTAGAATTTCAGAACTGTGGCTCTATCCAGGGATGCGGGTCATGTGGAATTCCTCCCATCAGGAGAAGTTCTACTTGCTCCGGATCGTAGCTTTTTAGCCAAAATGAGGATCCTCTTGCAAGGTGGGCCCTTGGAAAGTTATCCCACTTCCCCAGGATCCTTCTCTCTGCCCAGTATCAACTCTTAGAGCCTTTCTATCTCGTACTTCATCAAGATCCTCAGGTGCTCTCTTCATGAGAGAAAAAGGTGGTACTTTGTCAGTAAAAGGTATTAGGCAACAAATCCTTTACTTCATTAAACAAGCCAATCCTGAGTCATTTCCAAAAGCACATGATATCAGGGGAGTAGCCACCTCAATTAATTACTTTCAACATATGAACTTTGAGGATCTTAAAAAGTATACTGGATGGAAATCCCCGACAGTCTTTCCTTAAACGTCATTATCTAAAGTCCTTGGAATCTTTAAAGTTTCAGCAGTAGCAGCGGGAAACATTGTTTCCCCTGATACGGTATAGTAGTCGTAGTATAGATCCAGGTCTCCTTTCTACTACATCATCCAACATGCTCACCCTATCGTCATGCTACTCGGATATCCTAGCCTTAGCCGCTGAATCATATAGTGGATTTGTCCCTTATTTTTTTGCTAGGGGGGGACATCCACACTTGTACTGATGGTGTACTTCAGTGTACCTACCCTTATTTTTATGCTAGGGTAGGACACAATGTGTTTGTATATTTTGCCACACTTGTACTGATGGTGTACTTCAGTGTACCTACCCTTATTTTTATGCTAGGGTAGGACACAATGTGTTTGTATATTTTGTAAATATTTTCAAGTAAATCCCTTTTTGGTTTATATTACACTGCATCTCTGTAATTTACTATAATTACTATTTTTAAGTACTTTAAGATTACTAACGTTCTGTTATTTTACTGTTTAGTATAAGTTAGTTTAAGTGCTTAATTTGTATGCTGTAATTGATTTACTTATATTATATCCATCATTTTACACTGCTTTTCATTTGTTCCCTTTTTCCCATCTTGTCTGTTTCTCTGGTACTCTTTCATAGGCCGACACGAGCTGAGCCCAGAAAAGGGATTTTGTGACGAAGGCAAAAATCTATTCTGGGTGATGGCTCGTGTCGCCCTATGAAAACCCCCCCTTGATTGTTTTCCCCACCCCCCCTTGCAGGACAAGATGTTTTTAGATTAAGGATGTCCGCTAGGGGCGCTGCTGTCCGTGGCGTCCTCTAGTAGTAGTAGTAGCGGCTGCATCGCCCGTTGGTATCAGCTCTCTCTTAAGGGGATTCTGATTGGAAGTTCTAATTGGTGATTGTCTCGTGGTAGTGTTCCCCACTCGCCCCTATTACCATACCGACACTTCTTTTTAAGAGTGAGCGAGTCAGTTTTACTGACATTTTCTTAATTTTGTTTTTCTCTGGTAATTTTAGATTAATTACTAGAAAGAATGATATTAAGGATCCTTTCATAGGGCGACACGAGCCAATCACCCAGAAATAGATTTTTCCTTCGTCAAAATCCCTTACTCAGGCTTGAGTAAAATTTGGCATGATACACTACCTATATATTCAGCGAGATCATGTAGAGATAGATAGAGAACATAGCATTTCCATAAATGTAAAATAACAATGTCCGATCAGAATTTAAAATTGCGAGGGAAAGTTTTCCATTAAAAGCTGGTAACTTTAGACCTTTACTCCCATACAAAAACTCTCTCTAATATTAACATGCATCCCATGAAGTTTGTAGCTTTACAGGAAAAAAAAGTATGCTATCAATTTTCCGACTTTTTTCCATATCAAAAAACTTTTGCTTCTGTAATCAGTACCCCCTTTTGTACGCTAATAAAATTTTAATTGCTCATAATTTAAGAGTAATTGTATTATATTTATCCCCATGCATATCTATAGTTTATCAAATTTTTATAGGTTTAGTTACATAGCCTTAAGGTTTGTAAAGCATTTTCATTGGAATTAAATGTTTTGGGCATGTAACCCCTCTCGTGTTTACAAATGGCCGGTGTCTTCGACTGGATGCTGGGAGCGCTGTCTTTGAGCACGAATCCGTAATTTTGTAGTCAACAGCGCATCAGGAGACATTTCTTCTCATGTAAGTTGAAACTCTGATCGTACAATGTTATTTCTGGGCCTCAGTTCGTGTCGCTGCGCGAAATATCCCTTTAATCCATTATTTCTAAGGTAAATGCACTAACACATACCAGAGAATAAATAAAATAAAGAAAAGGTCAGTATAACTGACTCGCTCACCCTCAAGAGGGGCGTCGGTATGAACACTAGGGCGAGTGAGACCACTACCACGAACCTCTTACCAATAGAAATCTCCTACTACAAAACCCCCACAAGAGGGGAGCCGACCCACAGAGTGGGCAGCAACTACTACTACTCCATCCCATGCTGCCGACTGCTGCGCTCTGGTGGCCATCCTTTTAAGTTAGCGCTCTGTGTACACACGTACCCTTTTTGCTCTTGTGTTTTTTGTGCCCCTTAACAAGGATTTTACTAGATATGGAGCGTTCAGCCATCGCAGCAGCTAAGTTAATAATCCTTTAATGTTTCTATTGGGTTTTTTCCGGTTTTTTTTCTTGAGTCAGTATTTTGCGTTTTTTTAGGTATAAATACTGCCTCTTGGTCGGAAGCATGGCGGCATTGTTCTGCCTCGTGGCGGTTCGTTCTTTGGTCTTCCATACCTAGAACCTTCCCTTGTTACCTTACGCTCTATTGCTAGTTATCTTTTCTGGCTCAGCTCGTGTCGGCCTATGAAAGTAATCCTTAATATCATTCTTTCTAGGTAAAATTAGCCTAAAATTACCAGAGAAAAACAAAATTAAGAAAATGTCAGTAAAACTGACTCGCTCACTCTTAAAAAGAAGTGTCGGTATGATATAGGGGCGAGTGTGGAACACTACCACGAGACAAACACCAATTAGAACTTCCTATCAGAACCCTCCCCCCAGAGAGCCGATACCAACGGGCGATGCAGCCTCTACTACTACTACTAGAGGACGCCACGGACAGCAGCGCCCCTAGCGGTCATCCTTAATTTTTAGCGCCAGCGTCTAGACGCAGATTTTACTTGTGCTATATTTTCTCAGGATTTATCTCGTATTCTACGATGGAACGCTCAGCAATTGCCACGGCTAAGTTAAGTAACTCATAAGTAATATTTTATCACAGTTTTATCTTCCGGGTACCAGTATTTTCCTTTTTATAGGTCATATACGGTTCCCCGGTTGTCTCGTGGCGGCCATGCTGCCTCGTAAGAATTCCCGGTCCTCCATACTGGGACTTCTTATACTTATGGGCTTACTTTATCACGTTCATTGTTTTACATCGAGTTTTAGCTAGTTTAGCCCTCCTACCATTCTCTTAGCTTGGTATTTAGGGCTATTATTATTTTATTCTGGCCCAGCATCCCGGCTCTTGCTCTACATCGGCTATCGCTGGCTCCGAGTAGGCTCCTGTTCTTGGAATAGTTTGCCTCCTCCTGGGCTTCTTTCTCTTTTACTAAAAGTGTCTCTTCCACCTTTCGATGTATTTTATTATTATTATTTAGGGTGTTAGGCTAGCCTAGGTGCTTGTTCCATGTATTGGTACAGCTTGGTTCACGTGGCCCTACCACGGTTGTGTTGCTCGCGGCCTAGGCCACTGGTGGTCACGTGTTCCATAGCACCTTACCTGGGGGAGCCCCTTGAACCCCATCCCTCTCTGATGTAGGGAGGAGCTGAGGGGGACCACTTGGTTGTCATAACAAACCTCATAGCCTTCTCTCACATTCCGGAGTGCCGGGGGGTTCCGCCAGCAGGGGGTATAGGGCGACCACTATGAGGTACCGGGTCTCCATACGGGTAGTTGGTGAGGTGGGGAGGAGTAGGCCATCCCTTCCCCCTTTCCTCGCTCCCGCCGCGTTTCGCCGGGACCTCCTTCCCCCCCTACCCATTACTCAGCCACCTCCCTTACGATACGAAAGGAGCCTTCCGTCGCAGCCGGGGCCCCTTTGGTTATAGGATATTGGCTCCGCTAGCGGGCAGGGTGGGTGCTATGGATGGTCGATTGCTTGCCTACTATATCCTTATATCTCTCCCCCGCTACCGGAAGGGAGCTTACCCTTACCTACGCACTCTTCTAGTAGACGGGTGGAGAGAAGTTGGTTTTTATGTTGTTACTATACTATGTTAAGGATATATACCCTAATTTAAGATATTTTACAATGAATTGTGTATTATAATATTCATTTTATCAACCATCCCCGCCATTATCCGTTGTGGTTTCCATTACCACCACTCCTAGTTGGTTGATTCTTGTGCCTCCGCCACTGGCGGAGCCATAGCCTTTCTTCCAACATGGTTACCACACGTATTTTAGCAGGGCTCTGGTTTTATCTAACTTTATCGCTCCGGCACCAGCGGAGCATATGTTAGGCTGTAAGTGTTTACTCTGTACTCATGTACGTTTTCACTTACAGGCTACCAACTGCCAGGTCCTCGCTTGTAATGCGACGCTGTATGACCCCTGCGGACATGACGAGTGCAGGTCTCACGCCCCGTGTGCCACTTCGTTCAACGAGTCTATCGTCTGGCATCCCGAGGCCTGCACTATATGCTACGACCTGGTCGGTCAGCTGGTTGATGGGGTAAGACCATTATGAGGTTATTTATCAATTTACTAACACTTATAGTTCGTAAGTTTGTTAACCCTGTCCGCAATTGGTAGCTAATTCAGCCCCTTCTTTCAGGCTAGCGGTGGTGAGGGAAGTCGCCCACTCGCCACCCTGAAAGCGTGGGTGGGCGGCTTTGGGAAGAACGCCGCCAAGGGCCAGCCCTACATATTGGATAGGAAGCTGGCCATCCAGATCTTCCCTGCGGGCAAGTCGACGGGCTACGTCGACCCCTTGTCCGCCGCCCCCGTGATAGCCGCCATCCAGCAAGAACTTCAGCAGTCGTTGGGGGTCGTAGCCGCCCAGGAGTCAGTTCCGGACGTCGCCGCCCTGGACCTGAATCTCGAGCCGATGGCGGTAGTGAGTGAGGATTTGTTGGTTGAGGTAGGTTTGTCGGGCGCTCAAGGTCTTTCCTTGGGCGCTCCTGGATCTTCTCCTGTCCCTTCTTCTTCCGCCTCTTTCCAAGGCTTTCCGGGATCCGAGATCCCTAGCCGCACTCCCGCTCTCTCTGTACCTCCTAAGGAGAAGGGAAAGAGAGAACCGAAGACCTTGTCTAAGACGACTTCTAGGAAGTCGTCTTCGTCTTCTTCGGCTAGGAAGTCATCGACTTCTTACGCCGACGCGGTGAAGGCTAAGCCAAGCTCTTCCCAGTCGAAGAGCTCCAGAGGCAAGGCTTCGAAGGAGAAAGCTCGCGCTACCGCCGAGTCGTTGCCTTCTCCCGCCTCCGCTGCCCCCTCTCCGGCTATGCCGGCAGGGGTGGCAAGCACCAGCTCCTGCGTTCCTTCTCCTGTCTCACCAGGAATGATGGAGCAGGTAGGAGTGATGGTTGGTTCCCAAATCTCAGCTTGGGGAACACGTTTTGAGCAGATGTTCGCACAATTGTCGAGCACTCTGTCTCAAACTGGACAGACGGTCCAGGAACTCTCTAATAGAGTAAGAGAGAATGAGGATCGGATGGCTGGGCTATCCCAGGCTCCTCCCCCAGTATCCCCTGCTTCTAGCACGGGGATTCTCCAACTCCCGCCTTACGACTCCTTGCCAGCTTTCTCTATGGAGAATCCATGGAGAGTAGCGGCCTACGCTCCCTTTAAGGACGGGATGATTTCGATCCCGGAGTTTGGCACTCGAAGGATTGAGGACTTCGAGTTCTATCCTCCGGGTCTGTCACAGCCTTTCATCGGGTATGCTAGGCTGACGCCAACGGCTCTTACGAGGGAGGACAAGATCTCGAAGGAGTCAGTCCTCTACAGTAGAGATCACGCCCAACGGGAATGGGTTCACTGCCTTGAGGACTGGGAGTGTACTAATACTAAACTCCAGGCCTATAAGAGCCCCTTCACTATTTTCGCCACGGAAGAGGAGGTCTCTCTTCCGTTCGCCACGAAATTGGTGGAGAAGGCTCTTCAGGCAGTCCTCAAGGATGAGCCCGTTCCACAGTTGAGAGAGTCGGAGTCCACTTCTCCACTCTTCCCCGCCTTCGGAGAGTTATGGGAAAACCTGCCAGCTACTTTCACGCAGGGTAAACTCAAGCCGGCAGGACTGCGCTATGGACCAGTTCGGTGAGAAGTTACCTAGGCTGCCGGACTCCCTAATCCAGGCAGAGTTCGATGCGCGAACTAGGTTTGGCAGGTCCCTTAACTCCCTCATCGTCACGGAAATGGCTGCGCTGTCTTACGCGAACGAACCGCTATTCAAAATCCTAGCAAAATCGCAATTTCAGACGGTTCTGTTAGACGCTTTTGACTTCTTCCAAGCCAGGAAGAACTGTCGGAAGCATGTTCTTCAAGAGTGCACTATCAGGCACGAGCCTAATAGACTCTTGACTGCCAGCATGTGGGGAGCGGATCTCTTCCCAGAGTCAGCAGTGAACGAAGTCCACCACGAAGCTGCTAGACTCAACCAGAGCCTTAGAGCTAGGTGGGGTATTTCCTCTAAGAGGAAACAGGAATCCGTTCCCACTGCTGGCAAGAAACCAAAGAAGGCTGGTAGGAGGTTCCAGCCATATAAAAAACTCCAGCATCAGCAGCAGTTTGTGCAGGCAGTCCCAGTCACCCAACAAGGACAACCTGCTACATCTAAGCAAACTCAGCCTTTCCTCCTGGTGCCCCAGCAATCGCAACCTTCGACTTCCTATGCTATCTCGCCTGCCTTTAACCCTGCTTATGAGGCTCAAGGCTACTCTCAATCGAGGGGTAGGGCGAGAGGTTACTTTCGTCACCGTGGCGCAGGAAGGGGCACAAGGAGTAAGCAGTTCAGAGGAGGGCGTGGTGGCCAACCCGCCCATCAGCAATGAGGCTCCCCAGGTAGGAGGGAGGCTGTTCCTCTTCCGCCACAGGTGGGGGTTCAGCAGTTGGGCACAGAGCATAGTGTCCAAAGGATTAGGCTGGAGCTGGATCCAAGATCCTCCTCCAATCAAATCATTTCATCAGGTACCGTCAAAGGAATTGATAGATTACGCGGAAGAACTCCTTCAGAAAGGAGCTATTGCGAGAGTCAAACATCTAAAATTTCAAGGTCGCTTATTCAGCGTGCCAAAGAAAGGCTCAACAAAAAGAAGGGTAATCTTAGACTTGTCAAAGCTAAACTCTTTCATTCGCTGCGACAAGTTCAAGATGCTTACCCTCTCGCAAGTAAGGACCTTACTTCCGCGTGGAGCCGTCACATGCTCCATCGATCTTACAGACGCATACTATCATATCCCTATAGCCAGGCACTTCCGCCCATTCCTAGGATTCAGGCTAGGAAGTCAGACATTCTCATTCAAAGTGATGCCCTTCGGTCTGAATGTAGCCCCCAGGGTATTCACAAAGATAGCAGAAGTGGTTGTACAACAACTGAGAGCTCAGGGAATCATGGTAGCGGCATACCTCGACGATTGGTTAATCTGGGCACCAACAGTCGAGGAATGTCTCAAAGCTACCAAAAAGGTAGTTCACTTTCTGGAACATCTGGGGTTCCAGATAAACAAAAACGAAATCCAGACTTGTTCCGGAATCTCGTTTTCAGTGGCTAGGAATCCAATGGGATTTGTCCTCCCACAATCTATCAATTCCAGTAGCCAAACGGAAGGAAATAGCAAAATCTGTCAGGCAATTTCTCAAATGCAAACAAACGTCAAGAAGAAACCAGGAGAGAATCCTAGGGTCTCTTCAGTTTGCTTCGGTAACAGATATCCTTCTGAAAGCAAGGCTGAAAGATATAAATCGAATTTGGCGGTCAAAAGCAAACTCCAAATATCGAGACAAGTTGTCAGTAATCCACAGATCCTCCGCAACCAAACTACGGCCTTGGTCAAAAGTAAAGAACTTAGCCAAGAAAGTACCCCTTCAATATCCCCTCCCAATGTTAACCATTCACACGGATGCATCCCTGTCCGGGTGGGGGGGATACTCTCAGTTCAAACAGGTTCAGGGGACTTGGTCAGTTCAATTTCGCCAGCTCCACATAAATGTGTTGGAAGCAATGGCAGTATTTCTTACTCTGAAGAGACTGCTTCCCCCGAAAAAGTCTCATCTAAGGCTAGTTTTGGACAGTGCAGTGGTAGTTCATTGCATCAACAGAGGAGGGTCCAAATCCAAGCATGTGAACCATGTCATGATAGCCATCTTTGCATTAGCAAGCAAACACAAATGGCATCTGTCTGCCACTCATCTGGCAGGAGTAAGAAATGTGATAGCAGACGCCCTGTCCCGGTCAGTCCCTCTGGAATCAGAGTGGTCTCTGGACGTCGGGTCATTCCAGTGGGTGAGCCGGAGAGTCCCAGGTCTCCAAGTGGACCTCTTCGCCTCACAAGCAAACCACAAGCTCCCTTGCTATGTGGCCCCCAACCTGGATCCTCTGGCTTATGCCACGGACGCCCTGTCGTTGGATTGGAATCAATGGAGGAGAATTTATGTTTTTCCTCCAGTGAATCTTCTCTTGAAAGTCCTAGACAAACTAAGGTCTTTCAGGGATAGTAGCTCTGATTGCACCGGACTGGCCCAAGAGCAACTGGTATCCGCTTCTTTTGGAATTGGGTCTCCGACCTCAACGGATCCCCAATCCCAAACTATCACAATCAGTACAAATGAGGACTGTGTTCGCTTCCTCAGGAACTCTCCAGACCCTAACTTTATGGACTTCATGAAGTTTGCGGCTAATAAAGATGCTGACATTGATCCACAGAATATTCTCTTCCTAGAATCAGATAAGAGGGAGTCAACCATTAGACAATATGACTCAGCTGTTAAAAAATTAGCATCTTTCTTGAGAGAATCGAACACTACAACCATGACAGTTAATTTGGCTATATCCTTTTTCAGATCTTTATTTGAAAAAGGTTTAGCAGCTAGCACGATTACCACTCATAAGTCGGCTTTGAAGAAAATCTTTCAAGTAGGTTTTCAGATAGATTTGACTGAATCTTATTTCACATCTATCCCTAAAGCCTGTGCTAGACTTAGACCTTCTCAGAGGCCTACTACAGTTTCATGGTTCTTAAATGATGTCCTCAAACTAGCTTCAGATACTGACAACTCATCTTGTACATTCATAATGCTCCTGAGGAAGACATTATTCTTATTAAGCCTAGCCTCAGAGCGAGAATTTCAGAACTGTCGGCTCTATCCAGGGATGCGGGTCATGTGGAATTCCTCCCATCAGGAGAAGTTCTACTTGCTCCGGATCGTAGCTTTTTGGCCAAAAATGAAGATCCTCTTGCAAGGTGGGCTCCTTGGAAGGTTATCCCACTTCCACAGGATCCTTCTCTCTGCCCAGTATCAACTCTTAGAGCCTTTCTATCTCGTACTTCTTCTAGATCCTCGGGTGCTCTCTTCATGAGAGAAAAAGGTGGTACTTTGTCAGTTAAAGGTATTAGACAGCAAATCCTTTACTTCATTAAACAAGCCAACCCTGAGTCATTCCCAAAAGCACATGATATCAGGGGAGTAGCCACCTCTATTAATTATTTCCAACATATGAACTTTGAGGATCTTAGAAAGTATACTGGATGGAAATCCCCGACAGTCTTTAAACGGCATTATTTAAAGTCCTTGGAATCTTTAAAGTTTTCAGCAGTAGCAGCGGGAAACATAGTTTCCCCTGATACTGCTTAGTATTGTATATTGATCCAGGTCTCCTTTCTACCTACTTCAACCAACATGCCTCAACCTATCGCCAGGCTACTCATCATCATAGCCTTAGCCGTTGTGTCTTATAGTGGTTTGTCCCTTATTTTTTTGCTAGGGACAACCACCCTTGTACTGATATGTACTTCAGTGGTCCTACCCTTATTTTTATGCTAGGGTAGGCCACAATATGTTTGTATAAATTCTCTAATTAGATTGGTGATTAACTTCAGTCACAATGTGTTTGTATATAATTGAATTAATTGTATTAATTGTATTAATGATGGACTTGAGTGTACCTACCCTTATTTTTATGCTAGGGTAGGACACATATATGTATATAATTATAGTTATATTTTCTAATTAAGTAAATCCAAACATTTCCTTATTTTACATGCATACTTATGTTTTTGATTACTACCTTTTAAGTACTTTAAGTTTACTAACATTCTGTTATTGTTTATTGTAATAAGTTAGTTTAAGTGCTTAATTTGTATGCTGTATTTGATTTACTTATATTATATCCATCATTTTAATCTGTTTTTCATTTTTTCCTTTTCCATCTTGTCTGTTTCTCTGGTACTCTTTCATAGGCCGACACGAGCTGAGCCCAGAAAAGGGATTTTGACGAAGGAAAAATCTATTTCTGGGTGATTGGCTCGTGTCGCCCTATGAAACCCATCCCTTTTTATGGTTTGTTTTCCCCCCCTTGCAGGACAAGATGTATTTATGTTTTAATTAAGGATGACCGCTAGGGGCGCTGCTGTCCGTGGCGTCCTCTAGTAGTAGTAGTAGAGGCTGCATCGCCCGTTGGTATCGGCTCTCTCTTGGGGGGATTCTGATAGGAAGTTCTAATTGGGTGTTTGTCTCGTGGTAGTGTTCCACACTCGCCCCTATATCATACCGACACTTCTTTTTAAGAGTGAGCGAGTCAGTTTACTGACATTTTCTTAATTTTGTTTTCTCTGGTAATTTTAGGCTAATTTTACTAGAAAGAATGATATTAAGGATTACTTTCATAGGGCGACACGAGCCAATCACCCAGAAATAGATTTTTCCTTCGTCAAAATCCCTTTATTACGTAAGGGGTCCAGCCTACTTGGTTTATGTCATGCATGCATGTCTTCTTTACCTTGCGTAGGCATCTTCCATCCAGACCCTAGCCACAGCTCTTAGTATCGGCTCCCCGGCTAGCTTTGAGTGGTAGACTTTCTTTCGGGTTAGTCGTACACTCCTGGATTTTTTCCTCCTACTGATTTACTTTCTTACTTTATTTTAATTTAATTTTAGTAAATTATTTATTTTAGGTTAGCCTATGGCGTCTGGCATATTACGTAGCCTAGGTCCTGTATTTCATGGTCCCCAGTTTTATTGCTTCCTCTCATCAGTTCGGTGGCTTCTCTATAGCATCTCACTGATTAGTTGGTTGCTTGATCCTAGGCTATGTTTTTTGATGCTCTTGGTTTTCTTATGTTACCGGCTCCGTGGTCCCATGTTATCGCGAAGCAGCCAGGCGCCCTCCATCACCCTACCCTCCTCCCCGCTCTACCAATAATAGCGCGGGGAGGAGGTCTGTCCCAGCTCGCGCCCACATACCCTGCCTGTCTCCCATCTCCCTAGTCGGAGGGAGTACGGGAGGCTGAACAGACCAGGACTGGACTTGACCGTTTTCTCTTGCTATCATGGTGCTCTGGTGTGACTAGGTAGGGGGATTGGCCTTCCCCCTCCGTTGTTTATGCCGTTGCCGCCGTTGTTTGTCGAGTCTGTTTCGCCCTCATCGCTCCTTCCCGGATTGTTGGTGCTTTTTATCTAGCCGGAGCTCCGTCATCACGTGAAGGTTGCTAGTTCACCCTTGCTGGCGGACATCAGGCGTACAGTTTGGTCGTTCTAACCATCCCGTCTCCTGATTCGCGACACGAACACCGCCGCGCACCGGAATTATTCCGGTACTTAGTGCTATTATAGGCTTAAGTGTTTTTGTGTTTATTTAAGCTATCATAAGTTTTTTAATTTAAGCTAGCCGGAAGCCGAAGTCTCTCCCTTATACCCCCACGTTGTTCACACCGGATCTTTCCGGGTTTTTTAGCCTATTCCGGCGGTAAGGGAGGGGTTATGCCCAAAATTTTTTTTCGCCGCTCCGGCATGCGGCGAGTTCTATTAGCCTATTAGCCTGTAAGTGATGTCTTTTAGGGTAACTCCATGTATCTTTTTCACTTCCAACCACAACTGTGAGCATCCAGGTGCAATGCCGATGCTCAAGGACCCCTGTGACATGAAGTCTGCAGTTACCACCTCCATGGCGCGCTCCGCACGGGAATCTGCAGGTCTGGTCCACGAAACCTGCACCATATGTTACGATCTCGTGAGTCATTTCTTAGCGGGGTAAGTAAATTCCCAACTCCGTTTCGTTAATCCCAATAAGATGTTTTTAGATATTAAGTTTAATTTTAATCTTTTTATTTTAAAGCTTCAGCCTCTTTTTTTATTGATGTTACATCCCCTATGTACTTTATACTAATCCTATTATTACTTGAGGGCTTGGGTCGTCGGATTCGGATAGAACGCCTCAAGGGACAGCCCTACATTTCTATAGAAGAGGTTTGGCTGTCCTAATCTTCCCCGGCGGCAAGTGCTACGGTTTACGTCGACCCCGTTCAGAGGCAGCCCCGACTATGGCGGCGATTTCAGCAACAGCTCGCCGCTTCGTTAAAAGGGACCAGCCACAGATATCTCGTCGGACGTCGGACACTTGATTTAAATTATAGAGGCCCATGGTAGGTGTGTGAGACCTGGTGGTACGAGGTAGTACGTTGCGCCAAGGGCTTCCTTGGCGCCACTGGGTCTTCTCTCTGCTAATACTCATCTTCCTTCCAGGCCTTACAGGAGCTGACTCCTTATACTTCTCCTGACGCTTCAGTAGGCCTAAGGTCAAGGGAACAGACGGTTGTAAAACCCTCAAAAAGACTTCGTCGTCCTCCAAAAAGACTTCGTCGGCGTCAACGTCTCGTAAGTCTCCGCTGCAAACCCGTAGCAGAGAGGTCCCTAGAGCTTCTGTTTCAAGCTCCAAATCCGTCAAAGAGCAGGTCTTCCAAGGAGAGGCCACGTACTCCGGCTGAGCCAGCAGTTTCCCTCTCCCCCTTGGTACCTGTTCCAAGTTACCCATCCCCCTCCGCAGCATGCTCCGGTTTTTGATCCCAATGCTGGACTGTTGCAACACATGGGAGACTTGGTCGGCTTCTCTGAGGAACAGCATGGAGACATCTGTTCTCCCGGTTGTCACAGGGTACGTCTCGGACACTCATCGCCGGATTATCAGGCCCCTCTAGCTACTTCCCCCAGCTTTCGGCCCGGACTGCTCAGCTCCCACCTCATGCCTACTCTGCCTCCGTTCTCTATGAATAACCCCTGGAGGGTGGCGTCATCCGCCCCTTTCCAGGCGGTCCTATTTCCATTCCCGGAGTGTGGTTACTCGAAAGGATTGAGGACTTTCGAGTTCTACCCGGAGGTCCTCCACCCCGTTCATTGGCTACTCCAGACTCCTGACGCCGCCATGAATAGATATGACAAAAGTCCCTAAGGAACATCCTCTACTCACATGACCAGGCTCAAAGAGATGGCTCAGGGTTTAGAGGATATGGATTGTTTCAAATACGAAGAATTCAAGCCTTCGAAGAGTCCCCTTCACCAGTTTTTACGATGGAGGAAGGAACTCTCTTCCCTTTCTCACAAAAATAGCAACGGTCACTATTTCCAGCGGCCCAGAAGGGGGAGGTCGTTGCCACAGCTAAGGGAAGCAGACCCCACATCTCCTTTGCTCCCTTTCCTCGGAGAACTGTGGGAACATTTACCCAACACCTTTCGGCGGGCAAATTCAAGCCAGACTGGTGCTATGGATCGGTTTGGTGAGAAGCTGCTAGGCGTCCGACAGCCTCATTCAAGCGCTGAATTTGAGGCCAAGACTAGGCTAGCCATTTTCCATTAATACCGTTGGCTTATGACAGAAGTAGCGACTATTTTCTTTACGGCTCTGAGCCGCTCTTTAAGCTTCTCGACCAAGTCACTGACGCAAACAGTCCCAGTCTGACGTTGTTTGCAGTTCCTACAGCCTAGAACTAACTTTCGAAACATGTTCCTCCAGGAAGCAAACTATGCGTCATGATCCGAATAAGTTTGCTTTCATCCAACATCTGGGGGGCATACCTCTTTCCTGATTCAATGGTAAGGAGGTCAGCGGAAGTGACAAGGCTTAACCAAGCCTTAAGGTTCGTTGTGGGTCCCTCTCTGCAAGAGGACGCCAGACCGTCAGCAAGATTTAAGTCCTCAGGGAAAACCGAAACGTTATCAGCCCTTACCAGGAAAAGCAAACGACGCTTCACCCAGGCTGTTTCTGCGGTGCCGTTTGGTACAATCAGCCCAACCCTCTACTTTCCGAGAGCCAGTCACAGCCCATCTACGTGATTTCCCCCCCGCCTCGACCTTCCACCTCCTACGCTGTCTCCCACCTTCAACCAAGTTGTTCGAAGTCCAGGCCTTTCAGCAATCGACCGCTTTGGCATGGGATGCAGAGGTATGGGATCCTTTCGTCAGAGAGGATCAGGGGGGTCTCTCAACAGGGGAAACACTTCCGGGGAGCCGGCGGAGGTCCTCAAGCCAGCAGCAGTGAGAGCTTCGAATGTAGGAGGGAGGCTGTTTCTCTCGCGCCGGTGGGGATTCAGCAAGTGGGCACAGAGTATTGTGTCGAAAGGACTGGGTCTGGAGTTGGTTGCGAATCCCCCTCCACCCAGACCCTTTCCTTCAACTTCCATCAAAAGAAATGACGGAGTAGTTCGGAGGACCTCCTTCAAAAGGAGCAATAGCGAAGTCACAGATAAAATTTCAAGGTTCTTATTCAGCGTTGCCAAAGAAAGCTCACAAAAAGAGGGTGAATCTTGAACTTGTCCCGCTTAAACTTGGCCATTCGCTGCGACAAGTTCAAAATGCTGACCATCCTCGCAGGTGCGGACCTTACTTCCCCTGGGCCGTCACCACGCTCTATCGATCTTACAGACGCATACTATCATATCCCTATTGCAGACACTTTCGCCCTTATCTGGCTTCAAAGATAGGAGATCAGCATTCTCCTTCAGGTAGTTCCCTTCGGTCTGAACGTGGCACCAGGGTGTTCAAGAAGTTGGCGGAAGCAGTCGTCCACAACTGAGGTCTCAGGGATAATGGTAGTATTTGTATCTTCGACGATTGGTTTGATTTGGGCTCCAACAGTCGAGGAAGGTCCACAAGCACACTGAAAGGAATCCTTTCCTATAGTCTCTGGTGATTCAGATAAACAGACAAAATCAAGACCTCACTACCACCTTAGGTCCCCAACTTTCAGTGGCTGGGCATTCAATGGAATCTGTCCTCCCATACTCTGGTCGATTCCATCAGCCCAAGAAAAAGGAAATAGCGAGTCAGTAAGCAATTTCTAGAACACAAATTTGCTTCAAGAAGAAGCAGGAAAGAATCCTGGGTTCCCCTCCAATTTGCCTCAGTGGCAACATCTTGATGAAGCCAAACTGAAAGACCTAACCATAATCTGGGCTCGCCAGCAAATTCGATCGCAGGGACAAGTTGTCATCAGTCCACAGATTCTACGGAATCGTCTACGCCCTTGGGCAAAAGGGAAGAACCTGTCATTATCTGTACCCCTTCAGTTATCCTCTCCGGGGATTATCATCCACACGACGTTCATTAAAGCGGCTGGGGAGGATATTCTCAGTTCAAGAGGTTCAAGGACTTGGTCACCCCAGTTCCCGCCGCTTCACATAAACTACGAGAAGCGATGGGCAGTGTTCTTACTCTGAAAGGTACGTCCGCCAAGAACGCCCACATAAAGCTAGTTCTGGCCAGCGAGTGGTAGTTCCTTGCGTAAACAGGGGAGGCTCCTAGTCACGACATCTTAATCATGTACATGGTAGCCTCTTTTCCCTGGCGGACAGTCAGTTGGCACCTCTTCCACCCATAAGCTGGAGTGAGAAAAACGTCATAAGCAGGATGCTCTATCCCCGCTCAGTTTCCTCTGGAAGTCGGAATGGTCCTTGGACAACAGTTCGGTTCCAATGGATTCTCCGAGGGTTCCAGTTCTACAAGTAGATCTATTCGCCTCTCAACGACCAAATCTCCCATGTTAATTGGCCCCCAACCTGGAACCCTCTGGCCTCCCACGGACTAGCTTCTGTCCCATAGATTGGAACAACTGGGAGAAGATTTATGTCTTTCCTCCAGTGAATCTTCATCCTGAAGGGACTGAACAACTCAGGACAGTTCAGGGGGTCAAGTAGCTCCTAGTAGCCCCCGACTGGCCGAAGAGCTTTGGACCCTCTGATTCTGGAACTGGGTCCTTCGTCCTCTTTCGAATTCCCAATCCCAGGCTTTGGAGGAAGGCTCCCTTCCCCGTCGTACAAACTAAGACTTGTGTTCGCTTCCTCAGGAATTCTCATAACCCTAAATTTATGGACTTCATGAAGTTTGCGGTCTAAAAATGCATATATTGATCCACGAAATATATCCTTTTCTTGAGTCTGATAAAGAGATCAACTTTGAGACAGTATGATGCCTGAGTCAAAAGTTGGCATCCTTCCTGAGAGATTCATATTAGATCATGACATCAATTCAGCTATAGCCTTTTTCAGATCTTTATTTTGAAAAAGGCTTAGCAGCTAGCACTATTACGACAAACAAGTCGCCTTGAAAAATATTTTTCAACTCGGGTTTCAACATAGACTTGACAATTCTTACTTCTCGTCTATTCCAAGGCTTGTCTAGACTTAAGACCTTCAGTGAGGCCTACGTCAGTATCGTGGTTCTTGAATGATGTTTATAGAACTGGCTTCAAAGACAGACAATACGAATGTTCATTTATAATGCCTTAGAAAAACTCTATTTTTATTATCTTGGCTGCAGGAGCTAGAATTTCAGAACTGTCGGCATTAACCCAGAGTCCGAATCATATAGAATTTCTTCACCACAGGGAAGTTTCTACTTTCTCCGGAACGTAGCTTTTTGGCAAGAAGAGGACCTTTGATGATGTGGACCGTGGAAGGTTAATACCCCTTCCCAGATGTTCTCTTTGTCCAGTATCGACCTTCCGAGCCTTTCTGTCCAGGACTTCCTCATCCTACAGTGCAAGGTCCTCTCTTTAAGAGAGAAAAAGGTGGTACTTTATCTATTAATGTATCAGGCAACAGATCCTGTACTTTATAAGCAAGCCAACCCCTGATTCCTTCCCTAAAGCGCATGATTTTAGGACAAGTTGCCACCTCCATTACTATTTCCACACAGGATCTTGATGATTTAAAAACGTATACTGATTGAAATCGCCGACAGTATTAAGCGTCATTACTTAAAGATCCATTGTAAGCTCTGAATTTTCAGCAGTTGCGGCGGGTAACATAGTTTCCCCCAACTCTGCTTCTCTTAAGTTGAGATCCAGTTCTCCTTTCTACCTATCTCATTCAACAGTTTGTCTATACCTACCATGTTCATCTAAGTCTACCTTGAGTCTTAGCCTGCTCTTGTGATAGTAACAGTGGGTTGTCCCTTATTTTTTTGCTAGGGTCCCCACAATTGTTTGTAATATTCAGGTTTCTCTATGATGTTGGTCCCCTTATTTTTATGTTAGGGTGACACATCTACAATTGCAATTGTACGGGTTTTGTATATTAAGACATATAAATTTATTTACTACATTATTGTCGTAAGTTTGTTCAAATCATTTATATTAATTATAAATTGCTTTATTTACTTTTGTATATGAATAACTATATCACACCAATGTTTAGGGTTCAACATATATATTCCCTGTAACGCCATGTACATAATGTTTAACTTTAAGGTAATTTTAAGGAATTAATTTCTACCTGTATAATGTGTATATGTATATTTTTTTGGCATTATAATAACTTTATTTTTTTTAAGTTTTTATTGAGACCTTTATTTATTTATTTCTTTTACATCTGTGCTAATTCTCTGTACGATTTTCGCGCAGCGACACGAACTGAGCCCAAAAAGGGATTTTGACGTAAGGAAAAATCTATTTTCCTGGGCGATATTGTTCGTGTCGCCCAGCGAATCCCACCTACCCTCCCTGCGCTCAAGATTGTCTGCTAACTCTTCAGGATGGCCCCAGAGGCTCAGCATTCGCAGCATGGGATTGAGTAGTAGTAGTTTGCCCCTGGCCCACTCGGTGTCGGCTCCCCTCTGTTGGGGTTTTTGTAGTAGGAGATTTCTATTGGTAATAAGGTTCTTGGTATGGTACCTCACTCGCCCTAGTGTTCATACCGACGCCCTTCTTGTGGGGGTGAGCGATTTCAGTTATAACTGGACCTTTTCTTTATGTTATTTATTCCTCTGGTATGTGTTAGTGTATTTACCTTAGAAAATAATGGTTAAAGGGATATTTTCCTGGGCGACACCGAACCAATCGCCCTAATGATTTTTCCTTAACTCAAAATCTCTTTTTAGGTTTAATCCAATAGTGGTTTTACTCATGTCTCGCCAAATATAAGTGGTAATTTATAGTTATGTAGTAGGCTAGGTTATGGGGTCTAGGCAATGCCTTTACGAATGGCGCATCTTAGTTGTAGGTAATAACCGTAGGGCCAGAGTGGACCATGTTCGTTCAGCGTGTACAATCCAAAAAAAGTAACATTATAACGCGTCCTGACATCGTAGATGGGCCTCAGTCCCGTGACTTGTTTGTTGGTGAGAAACGGAGCTAAAGACCTCTACTCTCCTTCGAAGTATGTATTATTCTCCAAAAGTTAAGAAATTAAGGCCAAATTTTAGCGTAACTGGCAAATCTCAACCAAAAACGCGTTCAACATTTTTTTTACTTACAACTCGCAGTATTTAGAAGATTGACGCCATCTCGATGTTCCGCGGAGTCGCTTGTGTCAAGAAACTAACCAATTTCCTGTGATAAATCTGCTCACACTTGTGCCCACAGACCCGGGCACTTTTATCACAACAAACGAAAACTTTTTCCTCACCGAGTAAACAACTGTTTTTTGTAGCAGACGAACGACGAACTGCACTTCGATAATTTTGTAAATAAATAGTAAAACATCAATACAGGCAGTCTCCGGTTTACGACGGGGGTTCCGTCTTGATGGGGCGCGTCGTAAGCCGAAAATCTTCGTAAGGCCAGGAACGAACACTTGAAATTATGCCTTAAACTAAGAAAAAGTTAGAGACCTTACCTGTGTGAACATGCAAGTAGATTGCATGATTGTATTGGTGGTTATTTTTCATGCAAAGGATGGTTCTTGAAAGGTATATTCTTTATTAACACTCCTTGTGAACACTAAAAAGCACCATGTACTACACTATCCTTAGGTTAGATTATCACTAACACTATATTATTCACTGTACACTTCGTAGTAGTTATTTTGTTAGATCCTGGAGTACACTAAAAATCCCAGTCTGGTAGCTCTGGAAGGTAAAAGTATAACACAATTATACAAAATACTACACAAGTCCTGAATGCAATATGTAAAGTATCGATATCAGAGTAAAAGAGTTAATGTATGTTAATTAATTCCTTACTTTAGTTTATAATTCCTTACTTGAGTTAATATCAAGAGTAAAAAATTTAATGTATGTGAATTAATTCCTTACTTTAGTTTAAATTTGTCTTTCACGTAACCTGGATGCCAAAGTCTTATGTTGGCCCATAGCCTACATCATCAGGGGGTTCTGGAATGTACAAACATCATTAGATATGTCAGTAATGTACTCTATTCATAGTAGTTACATACAGTAATATGCACCATACAGTGGTTTAAATATCACATTATTAACATGTTAAAACTTAGTTAATGTATGTTAATTAATTCCTTACCTTTAGTTTTAAATTGGCATTCAACGAACCCTGGATGTACAAAGTCTTATGTGGCCCATAGCCTACATCATTCAGGGGTTCTGGATGTAAACAAAAAATATGTATTATGTCAGTAAGTCTCTATGATAGTAAGTTACATACAGTATATGCACACCATCACAGTGGTGTAATATCACATATAGTAACATGTTATAAAAACTTAGTTAATGTAATGTATGTTAATTAATTCTTACCTAGTTTAAATTTGGCATTCAACGTAACCTGGATGGAGCAAAGTCTTATGTGGCCCCTAGCCTACATCATTCAGGGGTTCTGGATGTACAAAAAATATTTTGTTAGTAAGTGCTCTATGCATAGTAAGTTACATACAGTATATGCCCATAAACAGGTGGTTTTAGATATCAACTGGTATGCTTATTGTAAATGATTGGTCTACACCCCCTGTTTCGCAGGGAGTGTACAGTACCATTCCCTGAGGGGCCTTGTCACTTTATCCCATGTGAAGATCTTGGTCACTTTTTTTTTAGTAGGTACGTATAAAACTTACTTAGATGTATGTTTACTACTATGGTTATTCCTTACCTTTATGTTATGTAGTACCCCTGTACAAAAGTTTTAGTGCCCCATAGCTGCATCAGGGAGGGGGTCCTGGTTTCTGGAATGTACACAAAGTATCAAGTTAGTCATGTTATGTATGTATTTTAGTAAGTTACATACAGGTAACCATAACACGTACAGTGGTTTTATAACAATGTACATATGTACATAATCAAACTTGTTGGAAATTCCTGTAAACAAAGTTATGTACCTATGTAATATGTACTACTGTTGTAAACCCTTACTGTTCATACTTTTGTTTACCTACATGGTTTACATGTGGATACGTATACATTTCCCTGAGGGTTTTTTCCATCCAAAAATGGGGCTTCTACTTGTAGTAGTTTCCCTTGATGACACTTGTAGTAACACCTGTAGTTGTGTGAAAAATGTTGGTCTGGAAGGAAAAAGTAACAAAATTAGTGTACAAATTACACTACAGAAAGTTGTGAAGCTATTTTATTAGGTATTTCTATCAAGAGTACTAAAGAGTTAATATATGTTTTATAATTCCTTACCTTAGTTTTAAATTTGGCATTTCAACGTAACCCCCCCTGGGGATGGGCAAAGTTCTTATGTGGCCCCATGAGCCTACATCATTCAGGGGTTCTGGAATGTACAAAAAATAATTTTGTCAGTAAGTAACTCTATGCATAGTACGTTACATACAGTGATATGCACCATACAGTGGTTTATATCACTATACCATGTAGTATAAAACTTAATTAGAATTCCTTCATAACTTACCAACTTTTAGTGATCTCAAAGGGGTTACCTAGGTTGTGGTAGATGGAGGTGGGAGGTTCAGATCATTCATGATAACGGATGCATTCCAAACCTAACTTCTCTGTGTGCTTTATCACAGATAACAGGCTAGGATGATGGGCAGTCTGGAATGAGAATTAATATTAAAGGACAGTAGTGTAACCACTCTTAGGTGTACAAATTTACTGTACGGTAATCAAACTTAACAACAACTGAGGAATTCCTTACCTTCAGCAAATGAAGACCTGTAGGCTATGTAAGAGGTCTGTTTTATGTAGTCCAGTGCATGCCAGTCTGGAATGATAATGTAATACCTTGATTATAGTATGTATGTTACATACTAACATTGTTATTACATATGTAATATTAACATTTAATAAAAAAATGTCCCCTTTACCACTTCTAGTGGTGGCTTGCTACTGGATGGCCATATGGTACATGAGAGTGGGGTGGCTGGGGCTATGGAGTGTGATGGGCAGGTGCTTGGATCTGGAATGATAAAAAATATATGAAATGATAGTTCTACTACTGTAACTACTGCACATCGTTATTACTGTTTGACATATGTAGTGTGTAATATGTATGTTCATATACAACAATGAAGAATTCCTTTTCCTGAAGAATGGGAGAGGTGATACTATCGTATCAACTGATTTGGGCTCTGGGAGTGATACTCGTATCAACTGATGAGGGAACATCTACATCTGAAAGATGCTGGGTACATAATATATTATAAAGGTGGATTGTAATTGTAGCATATGTTACACTTTTAATAAAATTTCTTTAGCAATTTATAAACTTTTATATACAAATTTGTTAGGATCCTTACCTGATGTATAGGTCGAGGCATCAAACCATGAGGCTCGGGTCACTGGTCACTGTCCCCACTATCAAGGGGTCGGAATGAAAAAGAAGAGTAATAATGTTATGCAACATCAAACACATTGGGAACCACTAATGTAAGTTTAGTGTACTTATGGTATTTAGGGTGTAAACATTTCCAACTGAAAATGAGAAAAGAAATTGTCTTACCTGATTGTACACGTAGCAGTGGGCGGGGCTGATACAGAGGGTCCATGTACATGGGGGATCTGGAACTTGTCACAGTAGTACAGGGAGATTCTGGAACTGTCACAGGTAGTACAGGGATATCTGGAACTGTCACAGGTAGTACAGGGGGGATCTTGAACTGTCCCACTTCTGCCATAAAATTACAAATATGAATTTAATGAAGTGTACAATTTACTCCCTTACATTTAGTTTGTTACATTAAAAATTTAACACATTTTTTAATATGTACACTATGTAAACACATAAATTTAGTAAAACAGTTTCAGAATTCCTTACAGGACTAGGAGTGGGAGGGGTGGTACTGGAGGCTTGTGAAGAAAGTGTCACCTGACTGCACACTTCTTCTTCGTCTGCTTCTCCCTTCAGGGTTCTCCTTGTAGAAAGTCACCAATCCATGATTCTCCTCTCTGATTTTGTCAAACCTAGAAACGTTAGGGTCCTTCTGCCTCAAAAAAGAAGCCAAGGCTCTCTCCAGATGAGTAAAACCCTCTGACAAGCCTTTCACAGTTAATGACCTGGGTTTTGGCTCTGGTTCGCCTCCTCTTCCTCCTCTTTTGTTGGTTCAGTTCTAGTTAAAAAGTCCTCTGCAGACAATTCCTCTCCATGGGAAGCCAGCAGCTCGTTACATCATCAGGCTGCAAGATCTAGTTCAGCCTTCTTGCTTAGCCCTAACGATCTTCCTCGTCACAGTCTCGACGTCTCTGCCTTGTCAAAGCCTTCAAAACGGTGCACAAACTGTGGACACAGTTTCCTCGGCCCCATTTAAGTGGTCGTCTTCACCTCGTCCCCAAGCACGTTGCAATGTTTCTTCACTGCATCTGCATGTGTAGCCCTTCCAATGCTTCAGTGTCACTCCTTGTTAGCTCCTAAGGCCCTCAAAGCAAAACGTATGGTCCCTTCTAAGGTAGTAGCCTTGAAATTAGCTATTACTCCCTGTCCATTGGCTGTATCATCGATGTGGTATTGGGTGGAGGTACACCACCTTCACCTTAGATGCTGTCGCTCAAATTTGAAGGGTGACCAGGGCTTGTCCAGGACAAGAGGGCCTTAAAAGCAGACCCTTCGAATTCAAATACCGCTCCACTGCTGCACGAATGGTCATGAACCAATCTTTCGGAGAACCATTAAGGTAGACCCACGCCTTCTTGTTAGTTTTCCCACACAGGGAGTTGACTCTGAAATGCCCCTTGAAAGCCCTGGGATTTCTCGGCAAATACACCAGCAAGGGCTTCAGTTTCAATCACCCCTTGCAGTTGGCCAAACAGCAAGTCAGTCGCTCCTTTCTCACTTTATGGCCGGTTGCGACTTCTCCTCCTTGGAAGGTACGTGTCGATTTGCATTCTTTTCCAACATAATCCAGTCTCATCCACATTAAGACTTGGTCAGCCGTAGGTAACCACCATCCTAATTATCTCAGCAAACACCTGGAAAACTTTCTGCTGCTTCGCTATCAAGCACTAGCAGCTTTCACTTGCAGCTTCATACATTAGTGCAATTTGCACGAGCCTTAAAACTTAAACAACCTCTAAACCCCCTTTTCGCCGGAAATTCACCACTAGCACTGCTCGCCAAACTTTTTCACGACTGCCTCATCAGCGCTCTAGCCTTCTCCTGGATCACACTTTAAGCTCACCGAAACACGTCTCTGGTTCTGGTCCTCCGCCATATCATGAGCAATTTCTTCCATTTCAACATGCTCTGGCTACGTTTGCTTCTCGTTTATCACGTTTGACTTCATCGGTGCATCATCCTTAACATGCTTCAGATACTTCCTTATCTTCACAATGTTACCAACCGTGGTCCTGCTCAAGCCTAAGAACGGCCTATTTCGGTGTTAGTTCTCCCTTCTCCGAACGCTTTATCACGTCATATTTGACCTCCATCGTAGATGACCTTGCTCTTCTTGGATGAACTATCATCGAGGAAGTACTTTGGTGGCGTTTTAGGGCCTTGTAAATGTTGCGAAAATGGCAAGGAATTTTTCAGCAAGGTCTTCATCACACACCTTAGGAATGCAGGCAAGGGCACGCGATTGAAGTGGCATCCTTTCGTATTGGTACGCTTGCGTCCTCGACCGTCCAGGTCGTTGTTCGGTCAATTTACCATACAGTTTTAATAGCGTTAATTAATTTATGCACTCCGCTTCAAAAACTTAGTTTCTGCATATGAGTATCGTTAAAAAGCTAACAAAACGATCGTAACCTTGGAACTTGTGTTTTTTTTTTTTTTGTTAATCTAACCATAAACTTAGTGTTTTTAATTAAGTACTGGAAACAAGCATGTTTTTCATTATTTTGCGCTTTTGGACTGTTTTAAAACTGCGCATCCCAGCTAGTGTATTCATTCGCCCGAAAACTAGTTTCCGCATATGCGCGTCACTAAAAATTTCAAAATCGATAAAATAAAGTGTCAAAATCATCATAAAACCTCAAGCATTTTTGTTGTTATAATGTAACCAAAACATATTTTTATTAATGTACTTGCTAACTATAAAGGATTTTTAATCATAGCATGCGTTTTTTAAAAGCGTCGTTAACTCGGGCGTCGGAAGCGTCAGCGTCGTTACCTCGAAACAAAGCGTCGTAACCCATGACGGAATCCATTGAATATTTAAGAAAAACGGCGTTCGTAAACCTCGGAACTCGTAAGCCGGAACCGTCGTAACCAGGGGACCCGCCTGATTTTTACTATTTATGTGATTAATTTGAAAATATTCGTTATTGAAAAAGTAACTCTATTCTGACTCAAATTTAAGTAATATTTTTGGAATTAGAACGTTTCTTTCAGTCCTGTAATTAATACTTCCCGACAATCTTGACTTTCGTACCTATTGTAATATTGCTTACTCAAACTTTCTTGGCAAACAGTTTACCATTATTCATGCGGATTATCAGCTCTTAATGTAATTGGTATAATCGTAATGCGCCATAATATATCTTTTCTGCTCAGCTCGTGTCGGCCTATGAAGGATCCTTAATATCATTCCTTCTCGTCAAATTAATCTAAAATACCAGAGAAAAACAAAATTAATGAAATGGTCAGTAAAACTGCTCGCTCACTTCTATAAAGAAAGTGTCGTATGAGAATAGGGGGCGAGTGGGGATCACTACACGAGACTTGCGACCCATTTAGACCTTCCAACAAAATCCCCACTATCTATAGCTGATACTAGCGGGTGATGCGGGTCCGCGACTACTACTACTAGGGATGCCCACGGACAGCAGCACCCCTAGCGGTCATCCTTAATTATTAGCTACGCGTTGTACGCGTTTTTTCAAACTTGTGCTGTTGATCTTTGTCTTACCTTCCGTATCTATCATGGAACTTGCTTGCAATCGCCGCTAAGTTAAGTGCCTCCATAATAGTATTTTACCGTATTTTAGTCTTCCAGGGACCAGTATTTTCCTCCTAATAGGTCATATACGTTTTCCGTTCCCGACTCGTGGCGGCGCCATGCTGCCTCTGTTGAGAAATTCCCTGTCTTCCATACTGGGACTTCTTGTACTTATGGCTTGACTATATCACGTTCATCGTATTTTTACAATCGCCTTTTTAGCTAGGTTAGCCCGTTTACCATTCCTATTAGTTTGGTATTTAGGGCTATTCTGTGTTTTCTGGCCCAGCATCCTGCTCTTGCTCGTCAATCGGCTATCGCTGGCTCCAAGGTTTAGTCTTACTGTTCCTCGGACGTTTGCCTCCTCCTGGGCTTCTTTTTACTTCTAAAAGTGTCTTTTCCACTTTACCGATGTATTTAGTTCTATTTAGGTGTTAGTCCTAGCCTAGGTGCAGTCCTAAAATGTATTGTACAGCCCTGGTTCACGTGGCCCTCCACGGTTGTGTTGCTATCGCGGCTTAGGCCACTTGCGGTCACGTGTTCCAATCGCACCTTAACCCTTCCCCTTCCCCCTACCAGTTATAGGAGGGTCTGGGGGACCCCTTGGTTGCCATGACAACCTCAGTAGCCTTCTCCCTCCTTCTCTGAGGAGGCCGGGTTCTTCCCAGCTGGTGTAAGTAGGGCGCACTTGTTTCTGGTACCAGGTCACCGAAGCGGTAGTTTTTGGGACTGGGGAGGAGTAGCGCAAACCCCCCTCTCTCTCTCCCGCCGCGTTGCGCCGGGAAACCCCCCCCCCCATTGCTCGTCCCACCTTTCCCTCTATAACGAACGTGCCTTCCGCCGCAGCCCGGGGCACCTTTGTTATAGTTCGTCTGGCTCCGCAGCGGGCGGGGTGGTCACTACTAGTGGTCTAATTTGCTTGCCTACTAGATCCTTCCCTTTTTTTCCGTCTACCCGGAGGAGAGCCTTGCTTCTTACCCGGCACTCGTCTAGTAGACGTGGAAAAGTACTGATATTTATTTAGTTATATTTAAGGATATACCCTAATTTTTTTTTTTACGAATGAATTTTAGTATTATATAACTGTGTGTATACCATATCCGTCGTTTTCCGTCGTGGTTTTCATCTCTCACCAACCAACAACCTGGTTGGAGTTCTTTCCTCTTGTCTTCTCCGGCGTAGCTTGGACAAACTCCACCATCTTGATTACCACACGTATGATGGCGGTGCTCTGTTTGGTTTAATCTAACTTTCTCGCTCCGGCAGGCAGCGGAGCAATTGTTATGCTGTAAGTGTTCTCCTGATGCCTTATGTATCTTTCCAGCTTACAGGCTACCAACCTGTCAGGTCCTAGGTGCAATCGACTCTGTACGACCCCCTGCGCCCACAATGATGCAGGTCTCACGCCGCGTGTGCCACGACTCACTAACGCCATGATCGTCTGGCACCCGGGAGCCTGCGCCATCTGTTATGACCTTGTCCAGTCAGCTGGTGGTGGGGGGTAAAGTCCTTTTAGACTTCTTTATCGTATTACGAAACACCTTAGTCATAAGCTTTTAAACCCCGTCCCCGCCACTAGAAGCTTCATTTCGGCCTTCTCTTTTCAGTCTGCGGTGTGGAGGGAAGTCGCCTAGCAACCCTGAGGCTTGGGTGGGCGTCTTTCGTGAAGAACGCCACCAGGGCCAGCCATACATCTGGAATAAGAAGCTGGCCGTATCAGATCTTCCCCGCGGCCAAAGTCAACAGGATAACGTTGACCCTATCTCTGCAGCCCTCTCAATCGCCTCCATCCAGCAAGAGGTCAGCAGTCGTTCGGGGCCGTGTCCCACGCAAGAGACGGTCCCAGACGTCGCACCTTGGACCTAAATATTAGCCTATGGCGGTAGGTGCGGAGGAATTTGTTGGTGTGATGGTATGTGAGTGCGGGCGACCAAGGTCTTTCTTGTGCGCCCTGATCTTCTCCTGCCCCTTCTTCTACTGCTTTCTTTCCGAAGGCTTTTCCGATTTCCTGAGTCCCGTGGCCCGCTCTCCCGCTCTCTCTGTCCCCAAAAGTGAAGGGACAGAGAGAACAGAAGACCCTCATAAGACGACTTCTAAAAAGTCGTCGTTCGTCTTCTTCAGTTAAGAAGTCTCGACTTCCATATGCTGACGCGGTGAAAGGCTAAGCCTACTCTTCATACTCCAAGAGCTCTAGAAGCAAGGCTTCTAAAGGATAAGGCTCGCGCTCCTGCTGAGCCAATGCCTCTCCGGCCTCCACCGCATCCACCCGGCAACGCCGTTTTGGAGTAGCGGGACCGAGCACCTTTGATCCCACTGCCTTCTCAAGCAGTGGGTGATGAAACATGTAGGAGAGATGGGTAGCTCACAGGTCTCCGCCCCTCGTAACCAAGTTCGAACAGATGTTTGCACGCTGTCGAGCACCCTGAGTCAGTCGGGCCAGTCCATCCAAATCTCTCTAACAGAGTTAGAGAGACTGAGGACCGAGTAGCTGGGCTTGCTCAGGCTCCTCATCAGTCTCTCCAGTACAGTGCTGGTATTCGACTCCAGCTACCCCTTATGAGTCGCTACCGCAGCCTTCTCCATGGATAACCCATGGAGAGTGGCCGCTTACGCTCCATTTCAAGACGGTATGATCCTCTGTCACGGAGTGTGGAACTCGAAGGAATTGAGGACTTCGAGTTTTATCCTCCGGGATTGGACTCAGCCTTTCATTGGATATGCTGAGGCGGCCCGTGGGCGGCCCTCCTAGGGAGGAAAGATCTCCAGAAGAACTGCTTTATATGTAGAGACCGCTCAGCGGGAATTGAGTTCACTGCCTTGAGGACTGGGAGTGTACCCAACACTAAGCTTCCAATCTTTCAAGAGTCCTTTCACTATTTTTTTGCCGACGGAGGGGAGGCTTCTCTTCCCGTTCGCTACCAAAATAGTGGGAAGCGGACTCTTCAGGAGTCCTCAAGGATGAGCCCAGGCCACAGCTGAGGGAACGGATTCTACTTCGCCGCTCTTTCCAGAGCCTTCGGAGAATTGTGGGAGAACTTGCCCTGCCACTTTCACGCTTGGTAAGCTCCAATCCGACTGTGCATGGCTCCAGTTTTGGCGAAAATCTTTCAAGCTAGCCTGATACCTTATCCAGGCAGGTTCGACGTCGAACTATGTTTGGAATGATCCCTCAATCTCTAATATCACTGAGATGGCTGCTCTATTGTATGGCACAGAACCTCTATTTAATATTCTGGCCAAGTCTCAGCTTCAAACAGTTCAGACGGATGCTTTCGACTTCTCAACTGGAGGAACTTCCTAAAGCACGTTCTGCCGAATGCACTATTAGGCCAACGACCTAATAGCTCCTGGCTTCCCGCATGTGTGGGGGCGGACCTTCTTCCCAGAGTCCGCTGTGAATGAGGTGCACCATGAGGCTGCTAGGCTCAACCAGAGCCTTAGAGCTAGGTGGGGTATCTCCTCTAAGAGGAAACAAGAACTCCGCCCCCGCTGTTGGGTAAGAAACTAAAGAAGTCTGGTAAAAGGTTCCAGCCTTACCAAAAACATCAGCAGCAACAGCAATTCGTTCAGGCCGTCCGGCCCAGTTACCCCAACAGGGACAACCTTCAACCTCAAAACAGACCCAACCCATCCTCCTGTTGTCTCCTCAGTCGCAACCCTCGACCTCCTACGCACTCTCGCGCCTTCAACCCTATGTATGAAGGTCAGGCTTAACCCTCCCTTAATAGGCAGTCGAGAGGTAGCAGAGCGAGAGGCCACTTTCGCCAGCGTGGCACAGGAAGAGCGACAAGGGGTAGGCAGTTTCAGAGGAGGGCGTGGAGGTCAACCCGCACACAACAGTGAGGCTCCCCAGGTAGGAGGGAGGCTGTTCTCTTCCGTCACAGGTGGGGTTCAGCATTGGGCACAGAGCATAGTGTCCAAGGGATATGGTTGGAGTTGGATCAAAGATCCCCCCCCCCCCCCCCCCCCCTCCCCCTCCAATCAAATAAGTTTATCAGGAACCTTCAAAGGAGTTGACAGATTATGCGAGCGAACTCCTTCAGAAAGGAGCTATTGCGAGAGTCAAGCATCTAAAAGTTTCAAGGTCGCTTATTCAGCGTGCCAAAGAAAGGCTCAACAAAAAGAAGGGTAATCTTAGACTTGTCAAGGCTAAACTCTTTCATTCGTTGCGACAAGTTCAAAATGCTTACCATCTCGCAGGTAAGGACCTTACTTCCTCGTGGAGCCGTCACATGCTCCATCGATCTTACAGACGCATACTATCATATCCCTATAGCCAGGCACTTCCGCCCATTCCTAGGATTCAAACTAGGAAATCAGACATTCTCATTCAAAGTGATGCCCTTCGGTCTGAATGTAGCCCCCAGGGTATTCACGAAAATAGCAGAAGTGGTGGTGCAACAATTGAGAACTCAGGGATAATGGTAGCAGCATACCTTGACGATTGGTTGATCTGGGCACCAACAGTCGAGGAATGTTTCAAAGCCACGAAAGAAAAGGTAGTTCAATTTCTGGAACATCTGGGGTTCCAGATAAACAAAACGAAATCCAGACTTACTCCAGAGTCTCGTTTTCAGTGGCTAGGAATCCATGGGATTTGTCTTCCCACAATCTGTCAATTCCAGTGGTCACGGAAAGAAATAGCCAAGTCTGTGAAACAATTTCTCAAATGCAAACAAACATCAAGGAGAAGCCAGGAAAGAATCCTAGGTTCTCTTCAGTTTGCCTCAGTGACAGACATCCTCCTGAAAGCATGGCTGAAAGATATAAACCGAGTTTGGCGATCGAGAGCAAACGCCAAATCTCGAGACAAGTTTGTCAGTAATTCCACAGATCCTTCGCAATCAACTCCGTCCATGGACAAAAGTTGAAGAACCTGGCCAAACTAGTACCCTTTCAATATCCCCTTCCAGTGTTAACCTTCACACGGATGCCTCCCTGTCCGGGTGGGGGGGATATTCTCAATTCAAACAAGTTCAGGGGACTTGGTCAGTTCAGTTCCGCCAGCTCCACATAAACGTTTTGGAAGCAATGGCAGTATTTCTTACCCTGAAGAGACTTCTTCCCCCGAAAAAAGTCTCATCTAAGACTAGTTTTGGACAGTGCAGTGGTAGTTCATTGCATCAACAGAGGAGGAGGGTCCAATCCAAACATGTGAACCATGTCATGATAGCCATCTTTGCCAACTAGCAGACAAACACAAATGGCATCTGTCCACCACTCACCTGGCGGGGGTAAGAAATGTGATATCAGACGCTTTGTCCCGGTCGGTCCCTCTGGAATCAGAATGGTCCCTGGACGACAGGTCATTCCAGTGGATATGCCGGAGAGTCCCAGGTCTCCAAGTAGATCTCTTCGCTTCACAAGCAAACCACAAGCTCCCTTGCTATGTGGCCCCCAACCTGGACCCTCTGGTCTTATGCACGGACGCCCTGTCGTTAGATTGGAATCAGTGGAGAAAAATTTATGTCCTTTCCTCCAGTGCAATCTTCTCTTGAAAGTCTTGAGCAAGCTGAGGACTTTCAAGGGACTAGTAGCCCTGATTGCTCCAGACTGGCCCAAGAGCAACTGGTATCCTCTGCTTCTGGAATTGGGTCTCCGACCTCAACGGATTCCCAATCCCAAGCTGTCACAATCAGTACAAATGAGGACTGTGTTCGCTTCCTCAGGAATTCTTCAGACCCTAACTTTATGGACTTCATGAAGTTTTGCGGCTAACAAAGATGCTAACATTGATCCACAAAACATCCTCTTCCTAGAATCAGATAGAGAGAGTCAACTATTAGACAATATGACTCAGCTGTTAAAAAATTAGCATCCTTCCTGAAAGAATCAAACTCTACAACCATGACAGTTAACTTAGCTATACAGTGTGGGGGCCTCGTTATCCACGGGGATAGGGCCCAGAACCCCCCGTGATAAGTAAATACCCGTGTTATCCTGATACCCCCCTCAAAAATTGCTTAAAACTGCCTACTTTAATAGTTAACCCACCCAAGACCACTATTCCAATGTTTATAACTGCCTACTTTAGTTCAAACACCAAATATGTTTTCAACTATCACCTAAACACTAAATTCAAGACAGTTTTAAAGTTATTGTACAAAAATTAGCCTTAAAAAAATAAATGTAGTATATGTACTACTGTACATATGTAGCCTACTAGCCTAGGGATTACAGCTAGAAGCCTACATACGCATAGTGGGCCTACAAGGACAAAGAGAGGAATGAGTGGTAAGAGAACTATCAAAATTATGTAAATCATATGGGTACTCACCAACAATCTATGTTGATAAAAGATGGCGACGATTTTGCAGTGCAATCCAGTAATATAATAACGATAATGCTACCAACAGTATGCAGCGAAACATCTCTTCCCTTCGTCACAACACGTTAATAGTATATTCCACGTAAAAACCTTCATCTGACCTTTAGGCGTCTTTCCCATAAGAGTAAAAGAATCAGGGCTTTTGGATGCCACATAATTAACTCGTTTATATGGGTACAATTTAAAGAACGCGCCGCACCCCACATTTCATAACAACAAACAACCGTGAGTAGGCCAGTGTTGCCAACTGGGAATGGCAATTTCTTGCTAGTTTTGTTCCATAAAAGGCTAAAACAAAAAAAATCACATACCGTATATACTCGAATAACGTGCAATCTCCCATATCGTGCAACCCCCAAATTTTCACCAATAAACAGTGGTTTTGTGTTTTTGTCATGTATCTCATGTATCATGCAAGTTCATAAGGTTGGTGGTTAGCCTGCTAATGGCCGAGTCATTCAGATGTGTGCTGATGCTAGTCAATTTACGGTAATTTTCTTATTAATCTCGAGAATTGAATAGAAAATCTCAAGATTAAAAAAATCCCAAGATAATAAAATAATTGTAAAAATAACACGCCTTGGAGTCCTTAATCATTCTCTCTCTCTCTCTCTCTCTCTCTTCTCTCTCTCGCTCTCTCTCGTCTCTCTCTCTCTTCTCTCTCTCTCTCTCAGGAATAAATACGCACGTACTGTAATTTGTCTTTCACCAACGGGTATCAGTAAATGTGTAGACATTGTGTGCGTTTAAAAAAAATGTGCAGTAAAACACACATTCCGATGTTTCGGTTTTTGGAATTTTTCAGATTTCGGAAATGTGAGGTCAGATGCATAATAAACAAACACCCACTACTGCAGCAAAAAACATTTTTTCCCTTTATGTTTTTCATTATTGTTATTATTAATTACAGTTTATTTAAATAATATATTAAATAATACTGTTAAATGAATGTGAGATAATTAAGATCACCTATAATAAAATAGTGGGACAATTAATACCATATGTTCACTAATAGGTATTATTTTCAAAACAAACATTCCGTAAAACACAAAAAATATATGTACATAACAATCAAAATATGGAATGTTTGCAGTTCAAACTTGTGAATTTTAACAATAAGTATGACTATATAATATATTTTACCATATCGATCTTGAAGTTGAAGAGTCGTAAAATTCTGAGGATGGTCCGGGAAAAGGATTTGTACTTTGTGATTACGTATCGCTACAACAAATATATGTACATAACAATCAAAATATAATGTTTTGCAGTTCAACTTGTGAATTTTAACAATAGTATGACTATATAATATATTTTACCATATCGATCTTGAAGTTGAAGAGTCGTAAAATTCTGAGGATGGTCCGGAAAAGGATTTGTACTTTGTGATTACGTATCGCTACAACACCATGTGGTATTTTCATACCACTATATTGATGACACATCGCTACGACACACTGGTGTTTTTCATACCACTATACGTTAAAGTTAAAAACATGACATAGAATCGACTTTGCGACTTCGTTCACTTTTGATATTTTTAACGATACAATAACTATCATTTGTACTAACTAAAACCATCTTCACATAAGTAATTTTTCGTAAGATATGTGTTGTTGCAAAAGCTATAGCTTATACATAAAGGCTTTTATAATTTAAGTCATCTTAGATATACATATGCACCCAAACTCATTGTGGGGAAATTTACTACTGTTTCCTCGGATATTGAAATACTTTAGCATCATTCAAACACTTTAATAATATAATGCATAAATACTAGGCTATACATATTTACATCGTATACAAATACTACATACAGTTATATACACATACGTACTTTTATATACAAAGTTAACAGTTATATACACATACTTTTATATACAAAGTTAATCATAGAGTAGTGATCAGACGACAGCTGTGCACTGGACTACGTACGTACTACTTGGAAGATAAAACGAACAAAATTTTGTTGTTGTTAGTCGCCGGGATAGATTAACATTTTTCCAGAGATTAAAAAGCTGAATTTTGTTTGAAGGTATGTCAACCGCGTTATTATATTATTGTTTTCACGAAGGAATAATTATATAAGAAAATTATTGAGTAATTTTTGCCGTCAGCAGTCAGAAAATCACGAACATGGTAAACGTTCAAACCTAGTGCCATCCATGGCATATGTCTATAAATAGAACAGAAGCAGAGGGCAGTCATTGGATAACAGATCTCCCATGGCTACCAACCAACCAATCAGGTGTTAGTTATACTACTCTGTAATTTCTTAGAATGAACGTTTACACACACGAAGCTAACGATGATGTATGTGTTTTGCTACAGTACGTAGTTTTAGTTTTTATTATTTTAGTGTAGTATTTTACTGATTTCATGAAGAATAGAATGATTCCTTCTCATTACTTTGAATGCAAAATGGCTTGAAGATTCTTCCGCAAAAAGAAGAGAAAAAAAAAATTCCTTAGAAGATGATACCTATTTACTAACGCGGTTGACATACCTCAAAACAGAATTCACTCTTTAATATCTGGAAAAATGTTAATCTATCCCGGCGACTAACAACACAAAATTTTTGTTCGTTTTATCTTCCAAGTAGTACGTACGTAGTCCAGTGCACAGCTGTCGTCTGATCACTACTCATATGATTAATTTTGTATATAAAAAAAGTATGTGTATATAACTGTTAACTTTGTATATAAAAGTAAGTGTATATAACTGTATGTAGTATTTGTATACGATGTAAAATATGTATAGCCTAGTATTTATGCATTATATTATTAAAGTGTTTGAATGATGCTAAAGTATTTCAATATCCGAGGTAAACAGTAGTAAATTTCCCCATAATGAGTTTGGGTACATATGATATCTAAGATGACTTAAATTATAAAAGCCTTTAATGTATAAGCTAGCTTTTGTAACAACACATATCTTACGAAAAATTACTTGTGAAGATGGTTTTAGTAGTACAAATGATAGTTATTGTATCGTTAAAAATATCAAAGTGAACGAAGTCGCAGTCGATTCTATGTCATGTTTTTCCTAAACGCGTTGACTTAAAGGAGAACGTTATTTTGGTTGTTTTATCACTGCCAGAAACCCATAACAATGCAGTGTATGTATGATAATTCTAAACTATTATTCACTACCAAAATAACGATGATATTTTGTATTGAAAATTAATGTTACATATATTCCAAACATTATTACTACGTAGCATGAATAGTACTATAAATATTTTGAAAGATAATCTTGCTGTGAACGCTACATAATTTGATTTTCATATACGTACGTACATTTTGTCAGCTGGCTGCCTCGCATAGATAAATTGATTTCACTGATATGGAATTACTCCACGAATAGCCTTTTTATTATGAAGATATGACGATAATATATAAGGTAAAAAATGCTTTTATGTATTTCGTTTACGCTTCGTCGCCAATAACAAACAGCAATACTTACGATAATCTATAACAAATAGCGTTTGTATGACTTCATTGTTCAGAGAAGTTATATACGAATACTGCCAAAATAATAATGAAGTTCGAATTAATTTTAGCCTTAATGTTATTACTACTGTAATTACACTACCACTACTATTAAAATTTCTAAAAGTTTATCAAACAAAAAATGTCGCTTTGAACGCAACCGTATACATAAACCATTTTCGTACGTAAAGGTATATGCTTACATTTTGTGGCTGGCCACTCCGAAGATAAGTTGAGTGCAATGATGTGGAATTATTCTTCGAATAGGCTATTTATTATGAAGTTATGACTATAATATATATGGTAAGAATGGTTTTATTACCTTTATTGTCAGTTAATATCATAATGTGGAATGTGTTTGTACGTTGGTGGTATCACACTGCAACTACGCTTAGCCTACCAATGAACGTCGTACATAAACCTTGAATAGGCTATTTATTTCGAAGATAGGACAATAATATATTAGGTGAGAATGGTTTTATTACCTTTATTGTCAGTTAATATCATTATATGAGTCTTTAAATGAATGTTGGTAGTTATCGGACCACGGCCGAGGGTTAGCCTACCGAAAAACATCGCATACGCAGCACAACAAACCCGTGATGCAGTGATTCATACCAGTGATGTAACATGAGAAACGGTCCAAGAAAAAAACCCGGTGATTAACTGGATCCGTGAATACTGATCCGTGAATAAGCGATGCCCCACTGTATCCTTTTTCAGATCCTTGTTTGAAAAAGGTTTAGCAGCTAGCACTATTACTACTCATAAATCGGCTTTGAAGAAGATCTTCCAGTTGGGTTTCCAGATAGACTAACTGAATCTTACTTTACATCTATCCCTAAAGCCTGTGCTAGACTTAGACCTTCTCAAAGGCCTACTGCAGTCTCATGGTTCTTAAATGATGTCCTCAAACTAGCATCAAGATACTGACAACTCGTCTTGTACATTCATAATGCTTCTTAGAAAGACGTTATTCTTATTAAGCCTAGCTTCAGGAGGCTAGAATTTCAGAACTGTCGGCTCTATCCAGAGATGCGTGGGTCATGTGGAATTCCTCCCCTCAGGAGAAGTTCTGCTTGCTCCGGATCGTAGTTTTTTTGGCTAAAAATGAGGATCCTCTTGCAAGGTGGGTTCCTTGGAAAGTCATCCCACTTCCGCAAGATCCTCTCTCTGCCCAGTATCAACTTTAAGAGCCTTTCTATCTCGCACATCCTCAAGATCCTCAGGTTCTCTCTTCATGAGAGAAAAAGGTGGTACTTTATCAGTAAAAGGAATTAGACAACAGATCCTTTACTTCATTAACCCCCACAAGACGCGGTAAATTTGAATGGCGGTGGTAACGTACGTAGCTAAAATTGATACGCTGATCCGCACAGGTTCCTGCACAATTAATTAATTGCAGTTTATTGTTAATGTCTTCTTTATTACTTACTATTTTTACTTCAAATAAATTGCAAGTTAAAGCAGAAACCTTTCTATATGAAATGGACACCTTTTAAATTGTATTATTCCCTTCTCTATATTTTTTCTAGATTTTCCTTTATTATCCAAGATTTGGTCAATATTCTCAGCGTTAGTGAAGACAAATTTGTATCCTAATTTCATACAATTACTGCTTGATCAATTTACGTAAACTCAATGCTATAATATTCCAAATTTACTTGTCATTCAGGGGAAAAGCAAAAGCAGATGGATATACAAACATTTTCAGAACATTTTTAGAGCATAATTCAAAACTACTCAACACACTTAGCACTAACCTCAAAACACCTCTGAACGTATGTGAAATATGCTTGTTCAGTAACACAGCACAAACAAGTATTGGTATATATATATATATAGTAGGGATATTTATATATATAGATATACCCTAATATATATTATATATATATATATATATACATAATATATATATATATATATATATATATATATATATATATATCTTATATATCTATATATATATATAGATATATATATAGATATATATATAGATATATATATATATATAATATATTATAAATATATATAATTTACATATAATATATATATATATATATATATATATATATATATATATATATATATATATTATATATATATATATATATATATATATATATATATATATATATGAACGTGAGTGCATGCACATGTTCATTTATAATATCTACATGTGATACAGTAGTGGCTAAACAAAAGAAAGGAAACAAAAATATATGTTTACAATTCCAGATGAAGTCGGTTACTTTACTGTTAGTTATTCTTCTTATGATATGAAGCAAAGCATGCAGCACAAAGCCCAACATCACATTTTTTGGTATTCCCAAGTAGAGTGTACGTTTTTATCAATATCAGCATGTAATAATTACGAAAAATAAGAATTATGATAAAGATTATCACTCGAAACCAAGACGCCAACCACGATATCTCAATGTACATTCGAAAAAATATTAGCTTTTGCTACGAATTCACTTATATGATATACGAATTATTCCATTACTGGTAATTCCTGTTATCACTTAAAACTTGTTTTATCATTCTATCATGTCTTTATCCCATATTAACCTGTAATAATTACAAAAATAACGATAAAAGATAGTAGTTATCGAAAGCCGGTCACGGAACACTCAAACCAAACGCTGAGACTGAAGTTTTCCCCCCGGGAATTTTTGCTTTTTCCACGTCATAAACCTTTTAACCAATTAAGTAACGGGATTCTAATGATGTCATTGTGATGTAATAACATTTAGCCAATGACACTCAAGTATTGATACGGCATCATAGAGCACGGTACTGGTGTAAGAAATCTGTCTCTAAAAGTATTGGCGCGCGGTTCAAATCGGGCCACTAAAGTGGCTCAGCGTCGGGAGTTGGAAAGCCAGAAAAGTGGCTCCTCGTCTTTTGGGGGTTAAACAAGCCAATCCTGATTCATTTCCAAAAGCACATGACATCAGGGGAGTAGCCACCTCCAATTAACTACTTTCAACATATGAACTTCAAGGATCTTAAAAAGTATACTGGATGGAAATCTCCGACAGTCCTTTAAACGTCACTACCTAAAGTCCTTGGAATCTTTAAAATTTTCTGCAGTAGCAGCGGGAAACATTGTTTCTCCTGATACTGTATAGTAGTCATAGTATAGATCCAGGTCTCCTTTCTACCTACCTCGTCCAACATGCCTCACCCTATCGCCATGGCCTACTTCATATACTCTAGCCTTAGCCGGCCCTGAACTGAGATCAATATTGGGTGGAGTTGTCCCCTTATTTTTTTTTTGCTAGGGACATCCACACTATGTACTTATAATGTACTTCAGTGTACCTACCCTTATTTTTATGCTAGGGTAGGACACAATGTTGTTTGTATATTATGTAAATACCTTATTTAAGTGAATCTATTTTGTTAAATTGCATTGCATTTTATTGGTATATTACTTATGTTTTTAATATAAAGTTAATTTTAAGTACTTTTATATTTATTGGCTTTCTTTTTAATGTCATTGTTTAGAATAAGTTAGCTTTAAGTACTTAGTTTGTATTCTGTAATATACCTGATTCACTATTATATCCCTCTTTTTTACACTGATTTTTCATTTGTCCTTTTTCCCATCTTGTCTGTTTCTCTGGTACTCTTTCATAGGCCGACACGAGCTGAGCACAGAAAAAGGATTTTGACGTAGGAAAAATCTATTTCTGGGTGATTGGCTCGTGTCGCCCTATGAAACCCACCCTGTATTTGTTTGCCCTCCCTGCAGGACAAGATGTTCATAGATTAAGGATGACCGCTAGGGGCGCTGCTGTCCGTGGCGTCCCTAGTAGTAGTATTAGCGGCCGCATCACCACCCGTTAAGTATCAGCTCTCTCTAGTGGGGATTTTGATTGGAAGGTCTAAATGGTGAATGTCTCATGGTAGTGATCCCACTCGCCCCTATTCTCATACCGACACTTCTTTTATAGAGTGAGCGAGTCAGTTTTACTGACATTTTCTTAATTTTGTTTTTCTCTGGTAATTTTAGATTAATTTTGCCTAGAAAGAATGATATTAAGGATCCTTTCATAGGGCGACACGAGCCAATCACCCAGAAATAGATTTTTCCTACGTCAAAATCCTTTTATTATTTACTTTTTGGATATATGAAGATGTTTTACTGCCGGATTATCGCCGTAGTGGGACGAATCGATTTCGGGTCGATGCGCCTCTGTTTTCGCACCATAAGAAATTATGGGGCGAATTTTGCAATGACCAGAAAGTCGTTACAAGTTGGGGGGAAAGTTAGCATTGAGGGGGCATATGTTTTGATTGAGAAAAATACAAATTTATTCAATAGCTAGCTTGTAAAAAATACTTGATTACCAAAAACTTGATTGACAACTAAGCAGCATACCTACTATGGGTTTCAGAGACAGTGCAAGCACGTTTTTGGGCAATACCTATTTCTGTAACAAACACTCGTATCAGAACGAGATTTTGCTATAGTGCATTATACCCAGTGCCGTAATTTATAAGGGTGTCGTGAATCACTAAACGTAAAGAATAATGACACTTGTCCTTGTACCAAGAGACAAAAACTCCATTATGCAGAAATGGATACGAACACACCTATAAAGCTCCACCTACCCTCTCCCTGACCCCCCTCCACCGCCACCCCTTTCCTTCTTTGTTCCTTCGCCTTCCTTTCTCTCTCTTTCTCTCTCTCTCTGTTGCCATTCGGTCGGTATGTGTTGACCCTCCAAACTGGGCATAAGACTACACACAAAACGTTGAAATTGGTGAAATTAGGCTATGTATTGGAAGTATATATACATAAATATTAAAGCAATTTTATCATTATTGCATTACTATGACAACTAGAATTCATGGAAACAGTTTATAATAATGAAACAGCGTATGTGTGAAGCCTCACTAATGTGGCAACGATGATTTTGCCATTCTTTAGCATGCAAAAACAACATTAAAGCATGCAAACATTAAAGGTTACATTTATTTCTGGCATACGGTTATTAACCCTTAAACACCGAATGGACTATTTAAACGTCGAGTCAAAATCACCCCCGATTGCCGAATGGACGTACCATATGTCGACTCAAAAAGTTTTTTTTAATTCGCGGAAAAATATTTATAGGCCTACCAGCCGAAAACTTTTGAATCACGCGCCTTGGGGGATGCTGGGAGTTTTGTTTACAATCATTATGCAGGCGCGCAGCGCGAATTTCTTTCTTATCGCACTAAAAAGTATCAGTGACACATCTCAAAAATTATTTCGTCACTTTGACATAATTTTTGACATCACCGTTTAAATTATCCGTTACCATGAAGTATTATATATGAAAAATGTCGCAATTTCATTTAGAATACAACAAAAAATACTCATGATCGTAACTTTTATCAGATATGAAAATTTCCATATAAATAACGATAAGTGCCAACCAAAATTTCAACCTTTGGTCAACTTTGACTACCGAAATGGTCGAAAAACGCCATTGTAAGCTAAAACGCTTATATTGTAGTAATATTAAACTATTTACCTTAATTTTGCAACAAATTGGAAGTCTCTAGCACAATATTTCGATTTATGGTGAATTTATGAAAAAAAACCTTTTCCTTACGTCCGCGCGGTAACTCTTCCGAACAAAATCATACTGCGATTGTGGTAATGTTTGCACCATTTTAAATAAGCCGTTACATAAAGTTTTATATATGGGGAAATGTGCGCAATTTCATGCACAATACAAAAACTAACCCATGGTTGTAGCTTTTATCATTTTGAATATTTTCATATAAAAAATGATAAGTGACAAATTTTCAACCTTTGGTCAATTTTGACTCTACTGAAATGGTCGAAAAAAACGCAATTGTAAGCTAAAACGCTTATATTTTAGTAATATTCAATCATTTACCTTCATTTTTGCAACAAACAAATTGGAAGTTCTCTAGCACAATATTTCGATTTATGGTGAATTTATGAAAAAACTTTCCTTCCCTCCGCGCGCGGATTCTCCGCCATAATCGCGAATTGCGTACATCGCGTTCTGGGAAAATTTGCTCCGTTTCATATTAGGCATTTCATAGAGTTTTATATAGGAAAATGTGCGCAATTTCATGTAGAAATAAAAGGAAAAATATTTGAAGGTTGTAGCTTTTCTAATTTCCTAAATAATTGCCACCCCCTTTCCTTCTTTGTTCCTTCGCCTTCCTTTCTCTCTCTTTCTCTCTCTCTCTGTTGGCCATTCGGTCGGTATGTGTTGACCCTCCAGAAACTGGGCATAAGACTACACCACAAAACGTTTGAAATTGGTGAAATTAGGCTATGTATTGGAAGTATATATACATAAATATTAAAGCAATTTTATCATTATTGCATTACTATGACAACTAGAATTCATGGAAAGGCAGTTTATAATAATGAAACAGCGTATGTGTGAAGCCTCCACTAATGTGGCAACGATGATTTTGCCATTCTTAGCATGCAAACATTAAAGCATGCAAACATTAAAGGTTACATTTATTTCTGGCATACGGTTATTAACCCTTAAACACCGAATGGACGTATTAAACGTCGAGTCAAAATCACCCCCGATTGCCGAATGGACGTACCATATGTCGACTCAAAAATGTTTTTTTTTAATTCGCGGAAAAATACTTATAGGCCTACCAGCCCGAAAACTTTTGAATACACCGCCTTGGGGGATGCTGGGAGTTTTGTTTACCAATCAGTTATGCAGGCGCGCGAAGCGAGAAATTTCTTTCGTTAGCGCACTAAAAGTATCAGTGGACACATCTCAAAAAATAAAAATTATTTCGTCACTTTGACATAATTTTTGCACCGTTTTAAATTATCCGTTACATGAAGTATTATATATGAAAATGTGTGCAATTTCATTTAGAATACAACAAAAAATACTCATGATCGTAACTTTTATCAGATATGAAATATTTCCATATAAATAACGATAAGTGCCAAAATTTCAACCTTTGGTCAACTTTGACTACCGAAATGGTCGAAAAACGCCATTGTAAGCTAAAACGCTTATATTGTAGTAATATTAAACTATTTACCTTACTTTTGCACAAATTGGAAGTCTCTAGCACAATATTTCGATTTATGGTGAATTTATGAAAAAACCTTTTCCTTACGTCCCGCAGCGGTAACTCTTCCGAACAAAATCATACATGCGATTGTGGTAATGGTTTGCACCATTTTTAAAATAAGCCGTTACATAAAGTTTTATATATGGAAATGTGCGAATTTCATGCACAATACAAATAAAAACAACCCATGGTTGTAGCTTTTATCAGTTTTTGAAATATTTTCATATAAAAAATGATAAGTGACAAATTTTCAACCTTTGGTCATTTTGACTCTACTGAAATGGTCGAAAAACGCAATTGTAAAGCTAACTCTTATATTTTAGTAATATTCAATCATTTACCTTCATTTTGCAACAAATTGGAAGTCTCTAGCACAATATTTCGATTTATGGTGAATTTATGAAAAAAACTTTCCTTCCCTCCGCGCGCGGATTCTCCGCCATAAATCGCGAATTGCGTACATCGCGTTCTGGGAAAATTTGCTCCGTTTCATATTAGGCATTTCATAGAGTTTTATATAGGAAAATGTGCGCAATTTCATGTAGAATAAAAGGAAAAATATTTGAAGGTTGTAGCTTTTCTAATTTCCTAAATAATTGCATATAAATAAATAAATTTATAAAATTTTTTTCGACATTTGGTCATTTTTAACTCGTCGGAAATGGTCGAAAACTGCAATTGTAAGCTAAAACTCTTACAGGTATCATAATATTCAATCATTTTTATTCATTTTTGAAACAAATTGGAAGTCTCTAGAACAATATTTAGATTTACGATGAATTTTTGAAAAAAACATTTTTTTACGTCCGCGCGTTACGAATTCGTACATCATTTTGTGATAATATTTTTCCGGTGTTGCTTTTATTGTTTTACAATGTATTATATATCAAATGATTGCAATTTAGTCTACAATACAACGAAAAAAAAGAAACTTGTTAGCTTTTACCGTTTTTTGCACAGCGTGATTTTAATACAATGTATGAATTTTCTTTTTTTTTCGCTACTATATATCGCATTATTTACATTTGATAATGATATTATTTTTCATTTCGGATGATTGCATACTAAACTTCAGGCAATGACAAAAAAAGGAGCCAAAAATTAACTCTTAATCTTCAAAACTAAGCGCGCTGTGATTTTTTGAAAAAATTGTTTTTTTCCAATTCTGCGCTCACTCAAAACCGGCTCCGGCATTCGGGAGTTTTTTTATTTTTACCGCTTAGGGCGTTTAAGGTTAAAGAAATTCAAATACTAATATAGACTGAAATCTATGGAAAGTACTAGCAAAAACAAAAAAGCAAAAAAAAAAAAAAAAAAAAAAATTCATATAATTCAATTATCCGTAGTCGTTCCTCTATGCACTTATCCGTAGTCGTTCCTCTATGGTTTTCGGCAGCCAGATGTACGAAAACGTTAGAAACATTTGATTGTATCTACTTTAGAAATATCTGTAATTTTTCGGGGTAATTTGGTTGCAAAAAAGGGATAATATACATGAATTAAATTAAAATTTTTAAATAACAAAGTAAATTTAAACTAAATAACGAGTATAGTAAACATTTAAGGAATAAAAACTTTTGCAGTTTCGTTGTCTGCTGTTTGTAATTGTGTTTGTGGCACGTGCGCTTAATAGGAACCAGCAACAGCAACTTGTTTAAAGTGCAATATGGAGTGAATTGAGACCAAAATGTGTATAATAACAATCAAATAAGCACTGTGGAGTTTCAGTTGTGATGCCAGTAAGGATAAAAACCACCGATTACAAGGTAAGAATGATTCAGTTCAAACCATGACCCCCGGGAATACAAAAAGTTTCATACTTTCAGTAATATAGGCAACAAAATGTTACATACATACGCTAACATTGTTCAAATGAGTGCTGGGAAAGATGATTTTCGTCACTGTTCAAAACCGGTACATCCCACGGTAGCCGCCATATTGGATTTCAAAACTGCCTTGAAAAAATATTTTACGAAGAGCGTCACATGCTTATTTTAGTTCGTATGGGGCTTTCATGTATCACATTATGTTGACGAAACTTCAATCTTTTGAATAGTATGCTTGGAGTTGTAATTGTATTCTTGTTTCACCATTTAAATATCGAGTGAATAAGACGGTAGATCTAGGGTTCTTATCCGTGGCGGCCTAGACTATGGCAGTTGCGGTTTTTCTATGCAGTTTTTACCTATTGAACAGAATTTTTAAGTAATATTTATTCGGGACGACTGTAATTACCCCCAGGGCAGTACAAACAGCGAAATACATAGGACGCGCCCCAATAACCCTAGTGGATGTCGTATCCGCGATTACGTTGCCTTGCAGTCCGTAGCGGGACTGCTTCTGTAGAAATACCTATTTTTTTCGTTCCACTGTAAATAAACTTATTTACCTTTGAACTCTGTACGTCGGCAACCCACCCGTTGGTACCATCGTGTAGTCTTCAAAGGTAAATTACTGTTTAGTTACAATCGTCCGAATAAAAATATTACTTTCAAATCTTGTACAGCAAGTAAAATAACATAAGGAAAAACGTTCAATTGCCATAGTCTAGATCGCCACGGAATGCTTATATAGAAATAGGGGTTTTATTTAACATAAAGCATGTCGATTTAACTTTGTTTTCCTGTTATACATTTATGTTAACAAATAATGGTAATTCAGTTAATACATTTGTTTCTTTCAGTAACTTTAAAAATTATTTTCCTAATTCTTTGGTAGTAGGTTGAATCAGCTGATTTTGAGAATCACATTTTTGCCACAGGCAGGAAGATTTTTCACTTACTTGGGGAGTAAGCCTACAAACTACCTGGTTGTTTTTGTTGTTCTTATTGGGTGTAGGAAATCTGGTAAATCTAGGTAATAACTCCGCATCAGGTATTTCTTTGGAAATTACAGTTTCCTATAGTATTGGGTTGCTTATTAAGAATTTACTGTTATTTTTGGGGGGTCTGTAATTAACCCCCAGGGACTACTTAGCACTAAACATGGCGAAATACATTTGACGCCCCAATCCCTAGTGGCTGTCGTCTTTGCGGGAACGTTTTTTGCAGTCCGTGCGGAGTTATTGCCTAGAATTACCGGAATTCCGTATGGAAAAAGCCAAAAATGTCAGAAAAAGGATTTTGACGTAAGGAAAATCTATTTCTGGGCGCTTGGTTCGTGTCGCTGCGCGAATATCCTTTAATCCATTATTTCTAAGGTAAATGTACTAACACATACCAGAGAATAAACAAATAAAGAAAAGGTCAGTACAACTGACTCGCTCACCTCCAAGAGGGTGTCGGTATGAACACTATGGCGAGTGAGACCACTACCACGAACGAACGCTTGCCAATAGAAATCTCCTACTACAAAACCCCCAACCAGAGGGGAGCCGACCCACAGAGTGGGCAGCAACTACTACTACTCCATCCCATGCTGCCGACTGCTGCGCCTCTGGTGGCCATCCTGAAGTTAGCAGACAATCTTGAGCGATGGGACGGGCAGGGCGGGATTTCGCTGGCGACACGAACCAATCGCCCAGAAATAGATTTTTCCTTACGTCAAAATCCCTTTTCTGGGCTCAGTTCGTGTCGCTGCGCGAAATCGTACCAGAGAAACAGCACAAGATTGTAAAGAATAAAATAAAATAGACAAAAAAGGGTCTCAATAAAAGATAACATAAAATAAGAATATAAAATTGCTAATAGATAAATACATATATTTACAGGGCTTACATGGAATATATGTTGAAATGAGTATCTGTGTATAGTTATTATGTACAAAGCAATTATAACAATAAACTGAATAGAACAAACTTCAATAATAATATAAAAAGGGAATGTATATGACTTAGTATACAAAACCCGTAACCATTGTAAACATGATGTCACCTAGCATAAAAAATAAGGGATCACATCAAAGATATCATTATATACGAATCAATTGTGACTGACCCTAGCAAAAAAATAATGGGCACCCACTATACCATCACAAGACAGCTAAGACTCAAGGTAAACGTAGAATGAACATGGCAGTATAAACGAACTGTTTGGGTGAGATAGGTAGGAAAGGAGGACTGGATCTTCTACTAAAGATTAAGCAAGAGTCGGGGGAAACTATGTTACCCGCCGCAACTGCTGAAAATTTCAGAGCTTCCAAGGACTTTAAGTAATGACGCTTAAATACTGTCGGCGATTTCCATCCATCAGTATATTTTCTCAAATCATCGAAATTCATATGTTGGAAATAGTTAATTGAGGTGGCTACTGCCCTGACATCGTGTGCTTTAGGGAAGGAGTCAGGATTGGCTTGCTTAATAAAGTACAGGATCTGCTGCCTGATGCCTTTAATAGATAAAGTACCACCTTTTTCTCTCTTAAAGAGAGGACCCGATGAGGATGAAGAGGTCCTGGACAGAAAGGCTCGTAAGGTCGATACTGGGCAAAGAGAAATATCTTGTGGAAGGGGTACAACCTTCCATGGTTCCCACCTCATCAAAGGATCCTCATTCTTTGCTATAAAACTACGTTCCGGGGAAAGTAGAACTTCCCCTGTGGGAAGAAATTCAACATGATTTGGATCCCTGGATAATGCCGACAGTTCTGAAAATTCTAGCTCCTGAAGCCAAGCTTAATAAAAATAGAGTTTTTCTTAAGAGCATTATAAATGAGCATGTGTTATTATCTGTTTCTGAAGCCAGTTTTAGAACATCATTTAAGAACCATGATACTGACGTAGGCCTTACCGAAGGTCTAAGTCTAGCACAAGCCTTGGGAATAGACGAGAAGTAAGAGTCTGTCAAGTCTATGTTGAAACCAAATTGAAAAATCTTTTTCAAGGCTGACAATTGTTTGTCGTAATGTGCTAGCTGCTAAGCCTTTTTCAAATAAAGATCTGAAAAAGGATATAGCTGAATTGATTGTCATGATTCTAATATCTGATTCTCTCAGGAAGGTTGCTAACTTTTTTGACTGCAGCATCATACTGTCTCAAAGTTGAATCTCTTTATCAGATTCCAAGAAGAGAATATTTGAGGATCAATATTCGCATCTCTTTTAGCTGCAAACTTCATGAAATCCATAAAGTTAGGGTTTGAGAATTCCTGAGGAAACGAACACAGTCTTCGTTTGTTACTGACTGGGAGAGCCTGGGATTGGGAATTCGAAGAGGACGAAGACTCAGTTCCAGAATGAGAGGGTACCAATTGCTCTTCGGCCAGTCTGGGGCTACTAGAGCCACTTGACCCTTGAACGTCCTGAGTTTGTTCAGCACCTTCAGGAGAAGATTCACTGGAGGGAAGACATAAATCTTCTCCCAGTTGTTCCAGTCTAGGGCCAGGGCGTCCGTGGCATAGGCCAGAGGGTCCAGGTTGGGGGCCACATAACATGGGAGTTTGTGGTTCGCCTGGGATGCGAATAGATCCACTTGCAGACCTGGAACTCTCTGAAGAATCCACTGGAACGAACTGCGTCCATGACCATTCCGATTCCAGAGGAACTGATCGGATAGAGCATCTGCTATGACGTTTCTCACTCCAGCTATGTGGGTGGAGGAGAGGTGCCAACTGAACTTGTCCGCCTGGGAGAAGATGGCTACCATGACATGATTCAGATGACTGATTTGGAGCTCCCCTGTTTACACAATGGACTACCACTGCGCTGTCTAAGACTAGCTTTATGTGGGAGTTCTTTGGCGGACGTAACCTTTTTTTAGAGTCAAAGAAACACCGCCATTGCTTCCAGTACGTTTATGTGAAGCTGGCGGAACTGGGGTGACCAGGTTCCTTGAACCTTCTTGAACTGAGAATATCCTCCCCAACCGCTTAATGAAGCGTCTGTGTGGATGGTGATCCCCGGAGGAGGAACTGAAGGGGTACTGATATTGACAAGTTCTTGACTTTGCCAAGGGCGCAGACGATTCCGTAGAATCGGAGGGACTGAGGATAATTTGTCCCTGGACCTGACATTTGCTCGTGAGCGCCAGATTCTGGTTAGGTCTTTCAGTTTGGCTTTCATCAAGATGTTTGTCACTGATGCAAACTGAGTGAACCCAGAAATCCTTTCCTGGGTTCTCCTCGAAGCAAGTTTGTGTCCTAGAAATTGCTTTACTGACTTCGCTATTTCTTTCCTCTTGGCTGATGGAATCGACAGAGTATGGGAGGATAGATTCCATTGAATGCCCAGCCACAAATGCCAAACGAAAATTTGACTCCGGAGTGAGTCTTGATTTGGTCCTGTTTATCCTGAACCCTAGATATTCCAGGGACCGGGATTACTTTCAGTGTTGCCTTGTGACATTCCTCGACTGTTGAGCCCAAATTAGCCAATCGTCGAGATACGCTACTACCATAATCCCTTGCGATCTTAGTTGTTGGACGACTACTTCCGCCAACTTCGTGAACACCCTGGGTGCTACGTTGAGACCGAAGGGAACTACCTTGAAGGAGAATGCCTGATCTCCTATCTTGAAGCCACCCATACGGGCTAAAGTGTCTTGCATAGGGATATGATAGTATGCGTCTGTAAGATCGATAGAGGTGGTGACGGCCCCACAGGGAAGTAGGTCCGCACCTGCGAGATGGTGAGCATCCTGAACTTGTCGCAGCGAATGGCCAAGTTTAAGCGGGACAAGTCTAAGATTACCCTTCTTTTTTGTGAGCCTTTCTTTGGAACGCTGAACAAGCGCCCTTGAAACTTTAATCTGTTGACTCTCGCTATTGCTCCTTTCTGAAGGAGGTCCTCCTCATACTACGTCAATTCTTTGGATGGAAGTTGAAGGAAGGTCTGGGTGGGGGCGGATTCGCCACCCAACTCCAACCCAGGCCTTTCGACACAATGCTTTGTGCCCATTTGCTGAATCCCCACCGGTGACGGAAGAGAAACAGCCTCCCTCCTACCTGAAAGCTCTCATTGATGTTGGTAGCCTCCGCGGCCTCCCCTGAAGTGTTTTCCTCTATTAAGGGACCTTCCCGATCCTCTCTGACGAAAGGATCGCTTACCTCTGCCTCCCTTACCCGAGCGGTCATATTGCTGAAAGGCCTGGCCTTCGAACACTTGGTTGAAGGCTGGGGAGACAGCGTAAGAGGTGGAAGGTTGAGGCTGGGGGGAAATCACATAAATAGGCTGTGATTGGGCCTTGGAGGTAGAGGGTTGGGCTGCCTGCACCAACGGAACAGCTGAAACAGGCTGGGCAAACTGTTGCTGTTTCTTTTGGTAAGGCTGGAAACGTCTGGGTTTCTTCTGAGCCTTACCCCTCACTGCCTGATCTTGGCGTCTCTTTGCAGTGAGACCCCAACGATCCTTAAGGCTTTGGTTAAGCCTTGTAGCCTCTGCCTGGACCTCCTTTACCATTGCATCTGGGAAGAGGTCTGCTCCCCAGATGTTTGATGAAAGCAACTTATTCGTTCATGCCGAATAGTTTGCTTCCTGGAGGACATGCTTCCGACAATTTGTTCTGGCTGTGGCGAACTCGAACATGTCAGACTGCACCGTTTGAGTCAGTGACTTGGTGATCAGCTTGAACAGTGGCTCTGAACCATAAGAAATGGTAGCCACCTCTGTCATGGCCATGGTGTTGAGGGACCTGGCCAGCCTAGACTTGGCCTCAAACTCTGCCTGAATGAGGCTGTCTGGAAGTCTAGGCAGCTTCTCACCAAACTGCTCCATAGCACAGTCTGGTTTGAGTTTGCCCGCCGAAAAAAGGGTGTTGGCAGTCTTCCCACAAATCTCCGGTTGAGGGAAGTAAAGGAGATGTAGGGTCCGCTTCCTTAAGCTGCGGTAACGACTCCCCCTTTTGGGCCGCTGGGATAGTGACCGTAGCAATCTTCGTAAGGAAAGGAAGCGGAGTTCCCTCTTCCATTGTGAAGATTGTGAATGGACTCTTAAAAGGCTGTATCTTCGTATTGGAACAATCCATGTCCTCTAAGCACCTGAGCCATTCTCTTTGAGCCTGGTCACGTGAATAGAGGACTGTTTCTTTAGGGACCTTGTCATCCCGCGTCATGGCAGCGGCGGTGAGCCTGGCGTAGCCGATGAACGGCGGTTGGAGATCCTCCGGGTAGAACTCGAAGTCCTCAATCCTTCGAGTTCCAAAGTCCGGGATAGAAATAAGCCCGTCTTGGAAGGGGGCGTATGAAGCCACCCTCCAGGGATTGTTCATAGTGAACGGAGGCAGAGAGTCATGTGGTGGCAGCTGAGCTACACCTGTGCCGAAAGGTGGGGGAGTAGCTAGCGGAGCTTGGCTTAGTCCGGCGATAATGTTGTCCTGGGAGTTGATCCTATCAGACAACCGGGAGAACATCTGTTCCATACTGTTCTTGAGAGACCCAACCAGATCCCCCATGTGTTGCAACAGGCCAGCATTGGGATCCAAAGCCGGAGCTGCTGCGGAGGTGGACGGGTAGCTCTGAACAGGAACCAAAGGAAGGGGAGAAACGGTTGACTCCGCTGGAGTGTGTGATCTCTCCTTGGAGGATCTACTCTTGAGGATTTGGAGCCGGCACCCAGAAGCTCTAGACCTCTCTGCTCCGGGGTTTGGATGGAGCCGGAGACTTGCGAGATGTTGACGCCGACGAAGTCTTTTTAGACGACGACGTCTTACTCAAGGATTTAACTACCGTTTGTCCTTTGACCTTAGGTCTAACAGATGCATCAGGAGAAGTATAAAGGAGCTCAGCTCCTGTAAAGCCTTGGAAGGAAGCTGGAGAGTTTGCAGGAGTAGAAAGATCCAGTGGCGCCCAAGGGAAGCCCTTGGGCGTGCCCAACGTAACTCACCTCGACCAACAGGTCGTCAACACCTACCATCGGTTCAATATTTAAGTCCAGTGTCGCGACTTCCGACGAGATGTCCTGGCCTGGTTCAGTCAACGAAGCGGCGAGCTGCTGCTGAATTGCCGCCATAGTCGGGGCCGCCTCTGCTGGTCGACGTAGCCCGTTTGACTTGCCGCCGGGGAAGATCAGGACCGCCAATCTCTTCTCGAGGATGTAGGGCTGTCCCTTGGCGGCGTTCTTCCCAAAACCGCCGACCCAAGCCCGCAGGGTTGCCAGAGCGGTGTCTCTAACAGCGGGGGCCTGGAAGAGAGGGTATTTGTTAGTTTTAAGTTTAAACTTAAAATTAAAACTTAAGTAAAAGGTTAACTTAAAATTATAGAGGATGCGAGATCCCATATAAAACAAGCTTAAGTTTAAGATAAGAGATTAGAATTAAACTTAAGAACTATAACCTTGTAGGGATTGGCTAACGGAGTTGGAAAATACTTACCCACCCGTCTAAGAGCTGGCTCACCAGATCATAGCAAATCGTGCAGGTCTCGTGAAACCAGACTTGAAGGTTCCCGTGCGGAGTCGCGCATGGAGCATGGGACCGGCAGACTTCATGCCCACAGGGGTCCTGGAGCATGGCGTTACATCCCGGATGCTCACAGTTGGTGGTCTGTAAGTGAAAAGATACATGAGCATCCTAAAAGATATCACTTACAGGCTAAAGGTTAAAAGAACTCCGCTGCATGCCGGAGCGCGAAAAAATTTCGGGCATAACCCCTCCCTTATTGCCTGAATAGGCTATAACCCCGGAGAGATCCGGTGTGAGCATGCAATGGAGGGAAGGTTTAAGGTAGCTTAAAATAAACTTAATATAGTTTAAATTAAATACTAATTCTTAAACCTATAGACATCGAACGTACCGGACTAAGTCCGGTGCGTGGCGGAGTCGTGTCGCGATATCAGCGCGACGGAGTGGTTAGTAACGACCAACTGTATGCCGCAGTCCGCCCATCCGGGTGAACTAGCACCTTTCCACGTGGATGCCGGAGCTCCGGTAGATAAAGAGCACCAGTAAGGTGGGAAAGGGCGAGAGGGCAAACAGACTCGCGCTAGCAACGGAGCGACGGAGTAACGACGGAGGGGGGGAAAGGCCAGCCCCCCCCCCCTTAGTCATCCGAGCGTGCCGAGAAGCTGGAGAGGTCGAGTCCAGTCTGGGTGCTGTCCCGCCCCCTTACTCCTCCGCCTAGGGAGAGAGGGAGGCAGGCCCGGGTATGTGGAGCGAGCGTGGGCAGACCAACCCTCCCCCCGGCCCTATGGAAGAGCGGGAGGAGGGAAACGTGACTGGACAGGCGTCTGGCTGCTCCGTGATCGCGTAGTGACTACGGAGCGGTAACACAAAATACAATGAAACAATACAGCCTAGGATAAACAACCGACTGATCAGAGAGATGCTATAGAGAAGCAACCGAACTGAAGAGCGGAAGTATAGGGTGGAGACCCATAGGACATAACCTAGGCTGGGTGAAGCCAGACGCCGTACACTAACATAAAACATAATAAAACAAATTCACTAAACGTAAAGAAAGAAAATAAAACAGTAGGAGAAAAAATCCAGGAGTGTACGACTAACTCGAAAGAAAGTCTACCACTCAAAGCTAGCCGGGGCCGATACTAAGAGCTGTGGCTAGGGTCTGGATGGAAGATGCCTACGCAAGGTGAAAAAGACATGCATGCATGACATAAACCCCGTAGGCTGTACCCTTAATATAAAATAGATAACTAATAACAGAGCGTAATAAAATAAGGGAAGGTTCTGGGTATGGAAGACCAAGAACGAACCCGCCACGAGGCAGAAACCATTGCTGCCCATGCTTCCGACCTAGAGCTCGTATTTATACCTAAAAAACGGCAAATACTGACTCAGGGCCGGCCGAAAAAAAACAAATAGCAATAATCACTGATTACTTAACTTAGCTGCTGCGATGGCTGCACGCTCCATGATGAATAAATCCAGAAAAAGGGTCACAAAAACACAGGAGTCAAAGAAAAAAAGGGCACGTGTATACGCTGTGCGCTAACTGAAAAGGATGGCCACCAAAGGCGCAGCAGTCGGCAGCATGGGATGGAGTAGTAGTAGTTGCTGCCCACTCCGTGGGTCGGCTCTCTGGTGGGGGTTTTGTAGTAGGAGATTTCTATTGGCAAGCGGTTCGTGGTAGTGGTCTCACTCGCCATAGTGTTCATACCGACACCCTCTTGGAGGGTGAGCGAGTCAGTTGTACTGACCGTTTTCTTTATTTTTTTGTTTATTCTCTGGTATGTGTTAGTACATTTACCTTAGAAATAATGGATTAAAGGATATTTCGCGCAGCGACACGAACTGAGCCCAGAAAGGTGTTTTGTGTTGAGTTAAAGATAAAGGAATTTTAGGATAGGATATTTATGATTTATTTATTAGGATGAAAATTGGAAAATAAATACAGAATGTGCATATTAAACAGTACAGAACAATTATTTCTATGGTTCTATTTGACCAAAGATTTAACACATCCCATCCAAGTAAGCTGGAGGTTATTGGATCATGCCTAATTTTTGTATACATTTTACAATGATAATATATCGGTATTATAATATGCAGTATATTATCGGTATGATAATATACAGTAGTACCTCGTATTTTGAACTTAATCCATTCCAGGAGGCTGTTCGAAGTATGATTTGTTCGAAATATGAAACAAATATCCCTATAAGAAATTAAGGGAATCAAGATAGTTCGTTCCAGCCAACCCAAAAATTCCCCTTTTCACATTTTTTCTATTATTAAATGTGTTCAAAAGTTAAATCAAGAGTGTAAAGTAATGAAACAGTACGTTATTTGGAGTAAATTTTTTTAAAATTTTATTTTTTCAGTGTACGATTTACGAACTGTTTGGTAAAAATGGCGCCGGCCGGCTGGGGATGGAGGGAGGAGAGACGGGAACTTTTGAGCAAACCGAATTGATTGCAGTATGCAAAGGTTGATAAAAAAATACATTTTATTCACATTAGGTACAAAGATAATTATAGGAATCGATAGTGTGTGTGTCCGATTGTGTCAGAGAGAGAGAGAGAGAGAGAGAGAGAGAGAGAGAGAGTAATCAGCGTGTTTACACTTGGTTCTTAAGTGCACGAAATAGATTAATTAAGCCACAATACATCAACTTACTGTTGGCATGTCACGGGAGGATTTTCCCTCACCATGACATTAAGATACGAGAATAAGAATACTATTTGTATACAAATACACTTTTGTCAGTCTTCTTGCCTGGAGACACGGGTCGGAGAATGGTACTGTGTCATAGTTGACACGGTGGGTATGAAGACTAACATTTGTCTTGTAACGACAGATGTGAATGGTTGAGCTATTGGATGCCAATGTTCATATTTTCTAATCACTACTGTAGACAATATGTTAATGATATATGAATAATAGTTCATATCACCAGTGAACTGAGTCGATCTTAAACAAATAGAAAAATAGTATAGTAACAGAGCAATAAACATAGCAATGGTAAAAATCATATTCAGTCCTTATTAACCATAATCGTCAACCCTTGTTCCATTCAGGTGTGGCTGTGCAGCCACTTGCTGGGATCCCACTTTTGTTCATGGTGTCCATTTCAGAACGTTATTTGAATGGAAATACGCTTTGGATTTATACAATCCATCTATAAAGTAATGAAATTATAAACCGCACATACCAAGACCTATAAATATAATTTCATAAATGCAATTATGATAGCCATTGACAGGTTACGATATGGAAGGCTTTGGGGTAAAAATTATAGACCACCTGAGAAGTTAAAGGAACTAATGTATCCAGTGTGTTGTCACTCATACTTGTTTTTTATTCGAGCCACTTTCTCACCAGAGTGCCTCGATGGAATTTCTCTGGCCGGTCCCAAAAATATTTAACTTGAGTCATCCGAGTAACAACACACCTTAACCACCCTGATGGTCCTTATATATACCAACCCAAGAGTGGATAAAAAGGAATAGTTTGCAGTCGATATGAGTTTTCATTTCAGCCTTTCGTCTCGTGGGATTCGTGACTGGATTTCTTGTCGCTTCAGTCTCGAATTTGTCGACTATATATGATCCCGTGGATTTGTCAGTTCTATGAATTCAAGATATATTTTGTTATTTTTGCGTCCTTGTCCATTAATATATATATATATATATATATATATAGATATATATATATACATATATATATAAAAAATTTTAATTGAAATTGATTTGATTAGTTTTTTGTTTGTGGAAAAATGACACCAAACTAATCTTGAAGGGAACATGTAGTTCATTGGCTACATCCACTATAATTTTGTTATTCATTCTTTTTCATGTTTAACAAGCATTGTTCCTGATTCCAGTAATTGCAGCTTTGTAATCATCCTGACCCTTCCCTGATTAGAGCATCAGTGTCGATTTTTGCTTTCCTTATCGTTAGGATCAAATTAAATGAGAGTCCGTTTAACCAACGGCTCCCTCACCCCCATACTGATTATCCAGCCACCCATCCCCCCACCCCCGTCCCTTACCATCCTCCAGTCCCACCCTCCCTCCATCCTCAGTAGCCCTGCAACCGCCCATGTCACTCTCACGAGATGTGTGTGGAAAAATCAGTAATCCTAATATTTCAACGGTCACATGACCATTCTTTCCCCTCTTTTACAAAGCTCTGGAACTGCAGTCTAATAAGTTCTGTTTGCCTTTGCTTAAAGGTCAACCCTTGATGTTCTAAAATCTTGCTTCTTGTTCTTGATTTCTTTGGGAGGGGGTTTTGGTTTGGTCATAGCACCTAACTCATTCATTCTCCTCACGATTAGAAAGCAGTAGTACTTAGGTCTAACAGAATTTAGTGTTGCCCTTGACGTGGTAGCCAAAAGGCTTCTGCAAATGATTAACCGGTTATTTAATTTTCTGAGTAAATTTGATTTGCCTGGTATTTCACCAAGCTTAATTTTCCTTTCGAAGCAATGAAATCTGTTAAAACCTATTATATATGTTTATAAAATGCAGATAAAGCTTTCTGACAGCTCAGGATATAATTATGAGATGAAAGTGTTTTTGAAAGTAAAGTAACAGGATGCACAAACTTTTTGTTCCTTCTTATGGTGCCTTTCCTGCCAATCATGAACATCTTAAGCAGGTCAGTGCCAACCAAACCTACATATGAGAAGTGAAAGACAGTGTGTGTATGTTTTACATACACACACTGCACTGAAGGTAATGTAAAGACCACGAGGCTGGATTCTTTTGACCTTAGCCTAGGCCTATGTCTAACATGGGAATACCATGACTGACACTGACATAGTCTCTTTGTTTCAACCGCCTCGAAAAGTTTAGGCCGAGGCCACAATTTATATAATGTATATATGTCTTTGGTTTCGATACTAAAAGGCCAGATTCTTCTGAACTTGGCCTAGGCCTGCATCTCGAGCAGGACATTCATCGAACGACTCATTAACTTAGTCAAGGGTTCTATGTCCTTGATGATTTAATCTGAAGCTGTAATATATTTGACGTGTTTTAATAGAGACTAAACACTGTTCTGGATTGAAGTCTCCAGGTATAAAGATAACTACTTACTGAAGAGCAAGCAGCATTGAAGTCTCCAGAAATATGGACAACTACTTAACCTTATTAGATAGGTAAATATATCAATATGCAGCTAATCAAGCTGGGTAAACTTTGAGGTGGGCTAGTCTACAAAACAATGCATCAATGGAAAGAGGCAGATATGCAGGAATATGGATAACTACTTACTGGGGAGTACACTGAAGTCTCCATGAATTATATAACACTTACGGAGGAACGCTTGAATCTCATGAATATAGATAACTACTTACTGGAGAGCAGCTTGAATCTCATGAATATAGATAACTACTTACTAGGCAGCATTGAAGTCTCCATGAATATGGATATTTATTTACTGGAGAGAAGCATTGAAGTCTAGAGGATATAGATCACTACTTAACAATATAGATCACTACTTACTGGAGAGAACATTGAAGTCTCCAGGAATAAGGATAACTACTTACTGTAGGCAACAATGAAGTCTCCATGAATATGGATAAACTACTTACTGGAGGAGAAGCATTGAAGTCTCAATGAATATGGATAACTGCTTACTGACGAGAAGCATTGAAAGAGGCATTGAAGTCTCCAAGAATATGGATAACTACTTACTGGAGAGAAGCATTGAAGTCTCCAGGAAGGAATGGATAAACTGCTTACTGATGAGAAGCATTGAAGTCTCCAGGAATATGGATAACTACTTACTAGCGAAAAGCATTGAAGTCTCCGGGAATATGGATAACTGCTTACTGGTGAGAAGCATTGAAGTCTCCAGGAATATGGATAACTACTTACAGGAAAGAGGCATTGAAGTCTCCAGGAATCTGGATAACTACTTACTGGCAAGAAGCATTGAAGTCTCCATGGATTATGGATAACTACTTACTGGAGAGAAGGATTGAAGTCTCCAAGGATATGGATAACTATTTACTGGAGAGAAGGATTGAAGTCTCCAAGGATATGGATAACTATTTACTGGAGGAAGCATTGAAAGCTCTATGAATATGGATAACTACTTACTGGAGAGAAGCATTGAAGTCTCCATAAATGTAGATAACTAATTATCGGAGAGTGGCATTGAGGGTCTCCATTAAGTACATAGCTACCTTACAGGAGAGAAACATTGAGGTCTCATGGACTTATGGATAACTAATTACGAGAGAAGCATTGAAATCTCCAAGGATATGGATAACTATTTATTGGAGGAAGCATTGAAGGCTCTATGAATATGGATAGCTACTTACTGGAGAGAAGCACTTACTAGAGGCAGCATTGGAGTCTCCAGGTCACAGATAACTACTTAGTGGAGGCAGCATTGAATTCTCCAGGGATGTAGATTAAACTACTTACTAGAGGCGAAGCATTGGAGTTGTCCAGGCCCACAGATCAACTACTTAGGGGAGGCAGTATTGAGGTCTCCAGTGATGTAGATAACTATTCACCAGAGGCAGCATTGGAGTCTCCGGGCCAGGCCACAGATAACTACTTAGTGGAGGCATTATTAAGGTCTCCAGGGATGTAGATAACTACTTACTAGAGGCAGCATTGGAGTCTCCAGGTCACAGATAACTACTTAGTGGAGGCAGTATTGAGGTCTCCAGGGATGTAGATAACTACTTACTAGAGCAGCATTGGAGTCCTCCAGGACACAGATAACTACTTAGTGGAGGGGGCAGTATGAAGGTCTCCAGGGATGTAGATAACTACCTACTAGAGGCAGCATTGGAGTCTCCAGGCCACAGATAACTACTTAGTGGAGGCAGTATTGAGGTCTCCAGGGATGTAGATAACTACTTACTGGAGGCAGCATTGGAGTCTCCAGGCCACAGATAACTACTTAGTGGAGGCAGTATTGAGGTCTCCAGGGATGTAGATAACTACTTACTAGAGGCAGCATTGGAGTCTCCAGGCCACAGATAACTACTTAGTGGAGGCAGTATTGAGGTCTCCAGGGATGTAGATAACTACTTACTGGAGGCAGCATTGGAGTCTCCAGGTCACAGGTAACTACTTACTGGAGGCAGTATTGAAGTATCCAGTGATGTAGATAACTACTTACTAGAGGCAGCATTGGAGTCTCCAGGTCACAGATAACTACTTAGTGGAGGCAGGATTGAAGTCTCCAGGGATGTAGACAACTACTTACTGGAGGCAGCATTGGAGTCTCCAGGTCACAGATAACTATTTAGTGTAGGCAGCTTTGGAGTCTCCAGGGATGTAGATAACTACTTATTAGAGGCAGCATTGGAGTCTCCAGGTCACAGATAACTATTTAGTGTAGGCAGTATTGAAGTCTCCAAGCCACAGATAACTACTTAGTGGAGGCAGCATTGAAGTCTCTAGGGATGTAGATAACTACTTACTGGAGGCAGCATTGGAGTCTCCAGGTCACAGATAACTATTTAGTGTAGGCAGCATTGGAGTCTCCAGGTCACAGATAACTATTTAGTGTAGGCAGCATTGGAGTCTCCAGGTCACAGATAACTATTGAGTGTAGGCAGCATTGGAGTCTCAGGGATAGCTAGGGATATAACTACTTAGAGGAAGCATTGGAGTCTCCAGGTCACAGATAACTACTTAGTGGAGGCAGCATTAAAGTGTCCAGGGATGTAGATAACTACTTATTAGAGGCAGCATTGGAGTCTCCAGGTCACAAATAACTACTTTGTGGAGGCAGCATTAAAGTGTCCAGGGATGTAGATAACTACTTATTAGAGGCAGCATTGGAGTCTCCAGGTCACAGATAACTACTTAGAGGAGGCAGCATTGGAGTCTCCAGGGATGTAGATAACTACTTAGTGGAGGCAGCATTGAAGTCTCCAGGTCACAGATAACTACTTAGTGGAGGCAGGATTGAAGTCTCCAGGGATGTAGACAACTACTTATTAGAGGCAGCATTGGAGTCTCCAGGTCACAGATAACTATTTAGTGTAGGCAGTATTGAAGTCTCCAAGCCACAGATAACTACTTAGTGGAGGCAGCATTGAAGTCTCTAGGGATGTAGATAACTACTTACTGGAGGCACCATTGGAGTCTCCAGGTCACAGATAACTATTTAGTGTAGGCAGCATTGGAGTCTCCAGTTCACAGATAACTAATTAGTCGAGGCAGCATCGGAGTCTCCAAGTCACACATAACTACTTAGTGGAGGCAGCATTGAAGTCTCCAGAGATGTAGATAACTACTTACTGGAGGCAGTATTGGAGTCTCCAGGTCACAGATAACTACTTAGTGGAGGCAGCATTGAAGTCTCCAGGGATGTAGATAACTACTTATTAGAGGCAGCATTGGAGTCTCCAGGTCACAAATAACTATTTAGTGTAGGCAGTATTGAAGTCTCCAAACCACTGATAACTACTTAGTGGAGGCAGCATTGAAGTCTCTAGGGATGTAGATAACTACTTACTGGAGGCAGCAGTGGGGTCTCCAGGTCACAGATAACTATTTAGTGTAGGCAGCATTGGAGTCTCCAGTTCACAGATAACTATTTAGTTGAGGCAGCATTGGAGTCTCCAAGTCACAGATAACTACTTAGTGGAGGCAGCATTGAAGTCTCCAGATATGTAGATAAATACTTATTAGAGGCAGCATTGGAGTCTCCAGGTCACAGATAACTACTTTGTGGAGGCAGCATTAAAGTGTCCAGGTATGTAGATAACTACTTATTAGAGGCAGCATTAGAGTCACCAGGTCACAGATAACTATTTATTGGAGGCAAGCATTGGAGCCTCCTGGTCACCGATAATCTTTATTATAGGCAGCATTGAAGTCTACAGGGAGTAGATAACTACCTATTAGAGGCAGCATTGGAGTCTCCTTGTCCAGAGAACTACTTAGGGAGGCAGCATTGAAGTCTCCAGGGCATAGATAACTACCTATTAGAGGCAGCATTAGAGTCTCCGGTCTACAGATAACTACTTAGTGAAGGCAGCATTGAAGTGTCCAGGTCACAGATAACTACTTAGTGGAGGCAGCATTGAAGTGTCCAGGTCACAGATAACTACTTAGTGGAGGCATCATTGAAGTCTGCCGGTCACAGATAACTACTTAGTGGAGGCAGCATTGAAGTCTCAAGGTCACAGATAACTACTTAGTGGAGGCAGCATTGAAGTCTCAAGGTCTCAGATAACTACTTAGTGGAGGCAGCATTGAAATGTCCAGGTCACAGATAACTACTTAGTGGAGGCAGCATTGAAGTCTCAAGGTCACAGATAACTACTTAGTGGAGACAGCATTGAAGTGTCCAGGTCACAGATAACTACTTAGTGGAGGCATCATTGAAGTCTCCAGGTCACAGATAACTACTTAGTGAAGGCAGCATTGAAGTCTCAAGGTCACAGATACTAACGTAGAGGCAGCATTGAAGTCTCCAGGTCACAGATAACTACTTAGTGGAGGCAGCATTGAAGTCTCTCCAGTCACAGATAAAACTACTTAGTGGAGGCAGCATTGAAGTCTCCAGGTCACAGATAACTACTTTTAGTGGAGGCAGCATTGAAGTGTCAAGGTCAGATAACGGACTTAGTGGAGGCAGCATTGAAATCTCAAGGTCACAGATAACTACTTAGTGAAGGCAGCATTGAAGTCTCCAGATCACATATAACTACTTAGTAGAGGCAGCATTGAAGTCTCCAGGTCCAGATAACTTACTTTAGTGGCGGCGGCATTGAAGTCTCCAGGTCACAGATAATACTTAGTGGATGGCGCATTGAGTCTCCAAGGTCACAGATAACTTACTTATTGGAGGCGGCGGATTAAAGTCTCAAGGTCACAAGATCTTACTTCGTGGAGGCAGCATTGAAGTCTCCAGGTCACAGATAACTACTTAGTGGAGGCAGTATTGAAGTCTCCAGGTCACAGATAACTACTTAGTGGAGGCAGCATTGAAGTCTCCAGGTCACAGATAACTACTTAGTGGAGGCGGCATTAAAGTCTCCAGGTCACAGATAACTACTTAGTGGAGGCAGCATTGAAGTCTCCAGGTCACAGATAAACTACTTAGTGGACGGCAGCATTGAAGTCTCAAGGGGTCAGATAACTACTTAGTGGAGCAGCATTGAAATGTCCAGGTCACAGATAACTACTTAGTGGAGGCAGCATTGAAGTCTCAAGGTCACAGATAACTACTTAGTGGAGACAGCATTGAAGTGTCCAGGTCAACACAGAGGTAACTACTTAGTCGGAATTCAGGCAGCATTGAAATCTCAAGGTCACAGATAACTACTTAGTAGAAGGCAGCATTGAAGTCTCCAGGTCACATATAACTACTTAGTAGATGAGAGTTGGCAGCAATTGAAGTCTCCATGTCACAGATAACCTACTTAGTGGATGGCGGCATTAAAAGTCTCCAGTCACAGATAACTACTTAGTGGAGGCAGCATTGAAGTCTCCATGTCACAGATAAACTACTTAGTGGGAGGCGCATTGAAGTCCCAGGTCACAGACTACTTAGTGAGGCAGATGAGTCTCTTAGTCAACAGATGACTACTTAGGTGGAGGCAGCATTAAAGTCTCCAGGTCACAGATAACTACTTAGTGGAGACAGCATTGAAGTCTCCAGGTCACAGATAACTACTTAGTGGAGACAGCATTGAAGTCTCCAGGTCACAGATAACTACTTGCTGGAGGCAGCATTGAAGTCTCCAGGTCACAGATAACTACTTAGTGGAGGCAGCATTGAAGTCTCCAGGTCACAGATAACTACTTAGTGGAGACAGCATTGAAGTCTCCAGGGATGTAGATCACTACTTAATGGAGGCAGCATTTAAGTCTCCAGGTCACAGATAACTAACTTAGTGGAGGCAGCATTGAAGGTCCCAGGTCACAGATAAATACTTAGTGGAGGCAGCAATGGAAGTCTCCAGGTCACAGATAACTACTTACTGAAGACAGCATTGGAGTCTCCAGGTCACAGATAACTACTTAGTGGAGGCAGCAATGAAGTCTCCAGGTCACAGATAACTACATACTGAAGACAGCATTGGAGTCTCCAGGTCCACAGATAACTCTTAGTGGAGGCAGCTGAAGTCTCCAGGCACGGATAACACACAACTGAAGACAAGCATTTGGAAGTCTCCAGGTCACAGATAACGATTTAATTGGAGGCAAGCATTGGAATCTCCAGGTTCACCAGATAACTAAACTTACTGGAAGAACATCATTGGAAGTCTCCAGGTCACAGAGAAACTACTTACTGAAGACAGCATTGGAGTCTCCGCCGGTCACAGATAAACTACTTAGTGGAGGCAGCATTGAAGGTCTCCATTGTCACGGAGATAACTACTTAGTGAGGCAGCAATGGGAAGCTCCAGTCACGATAACTAACTTACCTGAAGGGACAGCATTGAGTCATCCAGGTCACGATAACTACTTAGTGGAGGCAGCACTGAGTCTCCATGTCACAGAATAACTCACTAACTGAGACAGGCAGTTGGAGTCTTCCAGGTCACAGATAACTACTTAGTGGAGGCAAAACATTGAAGTCCCTCCAGGTCACAGATACTACTACGGGTGAGACAGCATTGGAAGTCTCCAGGTCACAGATAACTACTTAGTGGAGGCAGCATTGAAGTCTCAGTCCAGGTCACAGTAACTCCTACTGGAGGCAGCACTGAAGTCTCCAGGTCACAGGATAACACTTAGTGGAGGCAGCATGAAGTCTTCCCAGGTCCACAGAATACTATTACTGGGAGACAGCATGGAAGTCTCCAGGTCACAGATAACTACTTAGTGAGGCAGCATTGAGTCTCCAGGTCACAGATACTAACTTAGTGGAGCAGCATTGAAGTCTCAAGGTCACAGATAACTACTTACTGAAGGCAGCATTGGAGTTCTCCAGGTAACAGATAAACTACTAATTAGGCCAGGCTTAGAGTCTCAGGTCACAGATAACTACTTAAGTGGAAGGCAGCATGAAGTCTCCAGGTCACAGATAACTACTTACTGAAGCACATTGGAAGTCTCCAGGTCACAGATAAACTACTTAGTGGAGGCAGCATTGAAGTCTCCAGGTCACAGATAACACTTAAGTGGAGGCAGCATTGAATCTCCAGGTCCAGATAAACTACTTACTGAAGGATCATTGAGTCTCCAGGTCACAGATAACTACCTTACTGGAAGGCAGCACTGGAGTCTTCCAGGGTCACAGATAACTACTTAGTGGAGGCCGCATTGAAGTCTCGGTCACAGATAACTACTACTGAAGGACATCTTGAGTTCTCCAGGTCAAGAATAACTACTTTAAGTGAGGCATCCCGCATGGAGTCTCCCAGTCACAGAATGGACCACCTGAAAACCCTAATGCTGCCTTTAGTAAGTAGTTTCTCTGTTCCTGGAGACTTCAATGCTTCCTCCAGTAAGTAGTTATCTTACATTTATGGAAGCTTCAATGATGCCTCCCGTACGTAGTGTCTGTATTTCTGGAGACTTCAAATGGTGCCTCCGTAAGTAATTATCTACATCCGTGTAGACTAATTTTTCTCTCTAGTAAAGTGTTATCCATATTCCTTGAGAATGGGCCACCAGTTAAGACCTGAAAAATATTTAGTTTTGGTAAAATATTATAATAATACTCACAAGTAAGCAATTTATGCTCAGTAATCTTGTGGGTTTCTTTTTTCAATGTTAGGAATTTTACGAAAATGGAAATTTGAAAAACAAAAAAGAAAGAAAAAAAAAAAAAAGACAGCTTCAATCAATCTGTATTGCTGAGTTCTATAACAAAGGCTAATATGAAATTATGGTTGTGGAAAAAGTGAAAAACACTAAACATGACAATTGTGTATTACTACATAGTTTTTAGATAGGTGCTATAAATTCATTTATGAAACCAGCTGATTTTAATGACAAAAACTCATGAAGAAATGAAGTCTCTTCTTCTCGAACATCTGACAGAGATCGCCGACTTTCTTCTGTACCTAAGGATGTCTAGAGGATTTTCTTCTTCTACAGTCAGAGTATATAGGGCTATGCTAAGCTCTGTATTTAGGCTCAGAGGATTGGATTTGTCTTCAAAATCAAGACTTATCGGACTTGATTAAGTCTTTTGATACCTTGCTAAGGTAAGGACACTTGGCAGGTAATATGGAATTTAGACATAGTCCTGAAATGGCAGTCTGGTCTCCTTTTGAACCTCTACTTTTGCCTCACTCAGGAATTTAACTAGAAAGACATTCTTCCAGAGTGCTTTAGCCTCAGCCACCAGCCAAGAGTGAGCAAAATTTAAACTCTAGGGTTAGTTTCTCTCATGGAGATACAGTCTCATTTACTTTAGGCTTCCTCGCTAAGAATGAAAATCCTACAAAACCTTGGCCTCGTTCTTTTACTATTGAGAACTTGTATAGTGTAGTAGGAGTGGAGGATGAAGAGAGGACTCTCTGTCCAGTGAGAGCTCTGAAGTTTTACATGCACAGAACTGGAAATATTAGAGAACCTTCTATTAAGGACCCCTCACGACCTCTCTCTAAGAACGCCTTTTCGTTCTTTCTTAGAGACCTCATTTGGGATGCCCATTCTCAGTTAGCAGTGGAGGTTCTACCTGTTTTGAAGGTAAAGGCTCATGAAATTAGAGCGAGCAGTGTCGGACATCATCTGGCCCTTCAGGATAAAATCTTTTGTTAGCTTCCATTCTCCAGTCCACATACTGGAAATATAAGTCAGTCTTTGCAAATCGTTATCTTAAAGAAGTAGAAACGATTTTTAATGATTACAGTACCTTTGGTCCATTTGTGGTGGCTAGCATGGTAATGGGAGAAGCAGCATTGGAAGCATTCCCTCCTACCGTACTCTTCGCCTTGAAAACCAGTGTTGAGTCCTTGGGGAGTCTGGAGGTACTTGGTACTGGATACCCTCCAGAATCATTGGTAGGATGGTGGTTTTTTAATATTTGGTGTAGGTTGTGTGTCAGTATTCTGGCTTTTTTGTTGTTGTTCATGGTGCTGGTCTTCCATTTGGAGAGGGAAGCATGAAACATCACTTTTTTCTTCTGTCGTGAAACCCAAACACGTCATTTTGCTTTTCATCTTTCTTGTGAGGCTTTCTTCCTATGGCATTGGTGCTAATCCACATAACTTATCTGTAGCCACCAGGATATTTTTCTAACATTCATCCTTTGGAAGAAATTTGCTGTCTCTCCTTGCATTCTTTGGATTTCATCCAAGTGTTGTTAGATTCTCATGGCTTCTTTAGCTTGGCCCAGAATATGTAAAATGACACGATTACTTTCATTCTGCCTTACAATTACCAAACCTAATGCCCTCTAAGATTTTAGGGGGATCTTGGTTCCTCTGCTGTAAAGGGCTCTAATAGAGAAACTATACTCGGTTTTTTCACCCATCTGTCCACCGCCTATGGTGGTTGCGTATGGTAACACTGCGTCCCAGGCTTTAGATAGTTACATTCAGCTTACATTCAACAATAATAACAATAACCTATTTTGAATATTAACAGTGTAATTTGCATACAGCAAATTATTAAAACACTTTTCAGTTGCAAATGTACACCCAGATATCCTTTTCTGGGCTCAGCTCGTGTTGGCCTATGAAAGGATCCTTCCTTAATATCATTCTTTCTAGGTAAAATTAATCTAAAATTACCAGAGAAAAACAAAATTAAGAAAATGTCAGTAAAACTGACTCGCTCACTCTTAAAAAGAAGTGTCGGTATGGCAATAGGGGCGAGTGGGAACACTACCACGAGACATTCACCAATTAGACCTTCCAATCAGAATCCCCACAAGAGAGAGCTGACACCAACGGGCGATGCGGCCGCTACTACTACTACTAGAGGACGCCACGGACAGCAGCGCCCCTAGCGGTCATCCTTAATTATTAGCGCTGAGGTTTTCGTACGCATTTTCTGCTTGCTCTTTTCTCGGATTTATCTCATCATCCGTCATGAAAGTGCTGCCATCGCAACGGCTAAGTTAAGTGCCTCATAAGTAGTGTTTACTGTATTTTTAGTCTTCCAGGAACCAGTATTTTCCTTCTAATAGGTCATATACGGTTTCCCGGTCGACTCGTGGCGGCTCCATGCTGCCTCGTTAAGAATTCCTGGTCTTCCATACTGGGACCTTCTTATACTTATGGGCTTACTATATCACGTTCTCGTTTTTTACATCGCCTTTTAGCTAGGTTAGCCCTTTACCATTTCTCTTAGTTTTGGTATTTAGGGCTATTCTGGCTAGCCCAGCATCCCGGCTCTTGCTCTTCATAGGCTATCGCTGGCTCCGAGTAGGCTTATTCTGTTCCTCGGAACAGTTTTGCCTCCTCCTGCTGGCTTCTTCTACTAAAAGTGTCTTTTTTTCCATCTTTACGATGTTTACTTTTTAGTTCTATTTAGGTGTTAGGCTAGCCTAGGTGCATGTCCCATGTATTGTAGCAGCCTGGTTCACGTGGCCCATTCCACGTTGTGTTGCTATCGCGGCTTAGGCCACTTGCGGTCACGTGTTCCATCGCACCTTACCTTCCCCCTCCCTCCCTACCAGGTATAGGGAGGCGTCTGGGGGACCCCTTTGGTTGCCATGACAACCTCAGTTGCCTTCCTCCCTCCCTCTCTGAGGAGGCCAGGGTTCTCCCCAGCGGGGGTATAGGGCGACCACTTGTTTCGGGTACCGGGTCACCGAGCGGGTAGTTGTTGGGACGGGAGGAGTAGGCCACCCCCCCCCCCTCTCTCTCTCCCGCCGTGTTACGCCGAGACCCTCCCCCCCTTCCCCAGTTGCTCAGCCACCTTCCCTCTCTGTAACGAACGGAGCCTTCCGCCGCAGCCGGGGCACCTTTGGTTATAGATTACTGGCTCCGCCAGCGGGCGGGGTGGTCACTACTAGTGGTCGATTGCTTGCCTACTATATCCTTACCTTTCTCCCCCCGCTACCGGAAGGGAGACTTGCTTCTTACCCGGGCACTCTTCTAGTAGAACGGGAGAGGGAAAGGTTTGATAATTATTGTTATTTTAAGGATATACCCTAGTATTTTACGATGATTTCCATAATTTTATTTATTTTATATGTATACCATCTCCGCCGTTATCCGTCGTGGTTTCATTTCACCACCACACCTGGTTGGATTCTATCTCTTGTCTCCGGCGTAGCCTAGGCAGCCAACCATTATTTACTACCACACGTATTATGGCGGGGCTCTGGTAATCTAACTTTCTCGCTCCGGCACCAGTGGAGCAACTGTTAGGCTGAAGTGTTCTCCTGATACTTATGTATCTTTCCACTTACAGGCTACCAACTGTCAGGTCCTTGGATGCAACGCAACGTTGTAGACCCCTGCGCCCACGATGAGTGCAGGTCTCACGCTCCAGTGTGCCACGCCTTACAACGATATGATCGTCTGGCACCCGGAAGCCTGCGCCATCTGTTACGACCTGGCCAGTCAGCTGGTGGAGGGGGTAAGTCGATTATAGACTTTTTTATCGTTTTACTAACAAAACTCTTAGACATAAGCTTGTTAACCCCGTCCCGCCATTAGAAGCTCATTTCGCCTTTTCTTTCAGGCTGCTGGTGTGAGGGAGGTCGCTCTAGCAACCCTGAAAGCGTGGTGGGCGCTTCGGGAAGAACGCCGCCAAAGGCCAGCCTTACATTTTAGACAAGAAGCTGGCCCGTTCAGATCTTCCCCGGTGGCAAGTCAACAGGGTATGTTGACCCCATATCCGCAGCCCCTCTCATAGCCTCCATCCAGCAGGAGATGCAGCAGTCTTTCGGGGGTCGTGGCCACGCAAGAGTCGGTCCCGGACGTCGCAACCTTGGACCTTAACATTGAGCCTATGGCGGTAGGTGCTGAGGATTTGTTGGTTGAGGTAGGTGTGTCGGTGCCCAAGGTCTTTCCTTTGGTGCTCCTGGATCTTCTCCTGTCCCTTCTTCTACTGCTTCTTTCCAAGGCTTTGTGGGATCTGAGATCCCGCCCTACCCGAACGTCTCAACCCGCTCTCTCTGTACCCCCAAAGGTGAAGGGACAGAGAGAACCGAAGACCCTGGTTAAGACGACTTCTAAAAAGTCGTCGTCGTCTTCGCAGATAAGAAGTCTTCGACTTCCTATGCTGACGCGGTGAAGGCCAAGCCGAGCTCTTCATACTCAAAGAGCTCTAGAAGCAAGTCTTCTAAGGAGAAGGCTCGCGCTCCCACCGAGCCAATGCCTTCTCCGGCCTCCACCGCATCCACTCCGGTAACGCCGGTTGGAGTAGCGGGACCTAGCACCTTTGATCCCACTGCTTTCTCAGCAGTGGTGATGCAACAGGTGGGTGAGATGGTTGGCTCTCAAGTCTCCGCCCTAGGAACAAAGTTCGAGCAGATGTTCGCACAACTGTCGAGCACTCTGTCTCAGTCGGGCCAGTCCATCCAAGATCTCTCTAACAGAGTTAGAGAGAATGAGGACCGAGTAGCTGGGCTCTCTCAGGTCCCTCTTCCAGTCTCCCCAGTAACAAGTGCTGGTATTTTCCAGCTTCCACCATATGAGTCACTACCAGCTTTCTCCATGGAGAATCCATGGAGAGTGGCTGCTTACGCTCCGTTTAAGGATGGTATGATCTCTATCCCGGAGTGTGGAACTCGAAGGATTGAGGACTTCGAGTTTTATCCTCCGGGATTGACGCAGCCTTTCATTGGCTATGCTAGGCTGACCGTAGCGGCGCTTACTAGGGAGGACAAGTATCTCCAGGGAGAACGTTCTCTACAGTAGAGATCATACTCAACGCGAATGGGTTCACTGCCTTGAGGACTGGGAGTGTACCAACACCAAGCTCCAGGCTTTCAAGAGTCCTTTTCACTATTTTTGCGACGGAGGAGGAGGCTTCTCTTCCGTTCGCTACAAAAATAGTAGAAACGACTCTCAGGCAGTCCTCAAGGATGAGCCCATGCCACAGCTAAGGGAAGCAGAGTCTACTTCTCCGCTCTTCCCAGCTTTCGGAGAATTGTGGGAGAACTTGCCAGCCACGTTCACGCTTGGAAAGCTCAAACCGGACTGCGCCATGGACCAGTTCGGCGAAAAGCTCCCAAGGCTGCCTGATTCCTTGATTCAGGCGGAGTTCGACGCTCGAACTAGGTTTGGCAGGTCCCTCAATTCTCTTATATCACGAGATGGCTGCTCTCTCGTATGGCACGGAACCTTTGTTTAAGATTTGGCCAAGTCCCAGCTTCAGACGGTTCAGACGGATGCTTTTCGACTTCTTCCAAGCTAGGAGGAATTGCCGAAAGCATGTTCTGCAGGAGTGCACTATTAGGCACGAACCTAATAGAACTCCTGGCTTCCAGCATGTGGGGAGCGGATCTCTTCCCAGAGTCCGCTGTAAATGAGGTACACCACGAGGCTGCTAGGCTCAACCAAAGCCTTAGAGCTAGGTGGGGTATCTCATCTAAGAGGAAGCAAGAATCCGTCCCCACTGCTGGTAAGAAACCAAAGAAGTCTGGTAAAAGGTTCCAGCCTTACCAGAAACACCAGCAACAGCAGCAATTCGTTCAGGCCTGTCCCGGTTACCCAACAGGGACAACCTTCTACTTCAAAGCAGAACCAGCCCATCCTCCTGCTGTCTCCTCAGTCACAACCTTCGACCTCCTACGCACTCTCGCCGGCTTCAACCCTATGTATGAAGGTCAGGCCTACCCTCCCTTTAATAGACAATCGAGAGGTAGGGCGAGAGGCTACTTTCGCCAGCCGTGGGCGCAGGGAGGGCGACAAGGAGTAAGCATTTCAGAGGAGGGCGTGGTGGTCAAACCCGCCCATCAACAATGAGGCTCCCCCAGGTAGGAGGGAGGCTGTTCCTCTTCCGTCACAGGTGGGGGTTCAGCAATTGGGCACAGAGCATAGTGTCCAAGGGATTGGGTTGGAGTTGGATCAAAGATCCCCCTCCAATCAAATCATTCCGCCAAGTACCATCAAAGGAATTGACAGATTATGCGGAGGAACTCCTTCAGAAAGGAGCTATTGCGAGAGTCAAGCATCTAAAATTTCAAGGTCGCTTATTCAGACGTGCCAAAGAAAGGCTCAACAAAAAGAAGGGTAATCTTAGACTTGTCAAGGCTAAACTCTTTCATTCGTTGCGACAAGTTCAAGATGCTTACCTCTCGCAAGTAAGGACCTTACTTCCTCGTGGGAGCCGTCACATGCTCCATCGATCTTACAGACGCATACTATCATATCCCTATAGCCAGACACTTCCGCCCATTACCTAGGATCAGGCTAGGAAATCAGACATTCTCATTCAAAGTGGATGCCCTTCGGTCTGAATGTAGCCCCCAGGGTATTCACGAAAATAGCAGAAGTGGTTGTGCAGCAATTGAGAGCTCAGGGAATAATGATAGCAGCATACCTCGACGATTGGTTGATCTGGGCACCAACAGTCGAGGAATGCCTCAAAGCCACCAAAAAGGTAGTTCACTTTCTGGAACATCTAGGGTTCCAGATAAACAAAACGAAATCCAGACTTACTCCGGAGTCTCGTTTTCAGTGGCTAGGAATCCAATGGGATTTGTCTTCCCACAATCTGTCAATTCCAGTGGCCAAACGGAAAGAAATAGCAAAGTCTGTCAGACATTTTCTCAAATGCAAGCAAACATCCAGGAGAAACCAGGAAAGAATCCTAGGGTCCCTTCAGTTGCTTCAGTGACAGATATCCTCCTGAAAGCAAGGCTAAAAGATATAAATCGAGTTTGGCGATCGAGAGCAAACGCCAAATCTCGAGACAAGTTGTCAGTAATTCCACAGATCCTTCGCAATCAACTCCGTCCATGGTCAAAAGTAAGAACTTAGCCAAGAAGCGGGTACCCCTTCAATATCCCCTTCCAGTGTTAACCATTCACACGGATGCCTCCCTGTCCGGGTGGGGGGGATATTCTCAGTTCAACAGGTTCAAGGGGGACTTGGTCAGTTCAATTACGCCAGCTCCACATAAACGTTCTGGAAGCAATGGCAGTATTTCTTACCTTGAAGAGACTGCTTCCCCCAAAAAAGTCTCATCTAAGACTAGTTTTGGACAGTGCAGTGGTAGTTCATTGCATCAACAGAGGAGGTCCAAATCCAAGCATGTGAACCATGTCATGATAGCCATCTTTGCCCTAGCAAACAAACACAAATGGCATCTGTCCGCCACTCACCTGGGGGGCGGGGGTAAGAAATGTGATAGCAGACGCCTTTGTCCCGGTCAGTCCCTCTGGAATCAGAATGGTCCCTAGACGACGGGTCATTCCGGTGGATATGCCGGAGAGTCTTCACGGTCTCCAAGTAGATCTTTCGCCACCTCACAAGCGAACCACAAGCTCCCTTGCTATGTGGCCCCCAACCTGGACCCTCTGGCTTATGCCACGGATGCCCTGTCGTTAGATTGGGATCAGTGGAGAAAAATTTATGCTTTTCCTCCAGTGAATCTCCTCTTGAAAGTCTTGAGCAAGCTGAGGACTTTCAAGGGAATAGTAGCTCTGATTGCGCCGGACTGGCCCAAGAGGCAACTGGTTATCCTCTGCTTCTGGAATTGGGTCTCCGACCTCAACGGATTCCCAATCCAAGCTGTCACAATCAGTACAAATGAGGACTGTGTTCGCTTCCTCAGGAATTCTTCAGACCCTAACTTTATGGACTTCATGAAGTTTGCGGCTAATAAAGATGCTAACATTGATCCACAAAATATCCTCTTCCTAGAATCAGATAAGAGAGAGTCAACTATTAGACAATATGACTCAGCTGTTAAAAAATTAGCATCCTTCCTGAAAGAATCAAACACTACAACCATGACAGTTAATTTAGCTATATCCTTTTTCAGATCCTTGTTTGAAAAAGGTTTAGCAGCTAGCACTATTACTACTCATAAATCGGCTTTGAAGAAGATCTTTCAGTTAGGTCTCCAGATAGATCTGACTGAATCTTATTTCACGTCTATCCCTAAAGCCTGTGCTAGACTTAGACCTTCTCAAAGGCCTACTGCAGTTTCATGGTTCTTAAATGATGTCCTCAAACTAGCTTCAGATACTGACAACTCGTCTTGTACATTCATAATGCTTCTTAGAAAGACATTATTCTTATTAAGCCTAGCTTCAGGAGCTAGAATTTCAGAACTGTCGGCTCTATCCAGAGATGCGGGTCATGTGGAATTCCTCCCCTCAGGAGAAGTTCTGCTTGCTCCGGATCGTAGTTTTTTTGGGGGAGGCTAAAAATGAGGATCCTCTTGCAAGATGGGCCCCTTGGAAAGTCCATCCCACTTCCGCAAGACCCTTCTCTCTGCCCAGTATCAACTTTAAGAGCCTTTCTATCTCGTACATCCTCAAGATCCTCAGGTTCTCTCTTCACGAGAGAAAAAAGGTTGGTACTTTATCAGTAAAAGGTATTAGACAACAAATCCTTTACTTCATTAAACAAGCCAATCCTGATTCATTTCCAAAAGCACATGACATCAGGGGAGTAGCCACCTCAATTAATTACTTCTTTCAAAACATATGAACTTTGAGGATCTTAAAAAAGTATACTGGATGGAAATCTCCGACAGTCTTTAAACGTCATTATCTAAAGTCCTTGGACAATCTTTAAAATTTTCTGCAGTAGCAGCGGGAAACATTGTTTCTCCTGATACTGTATAGTAGTCGTAGTATAGATCCAGGTCTCCTCTCTACCTACCTCATCCAACTGCCTCACCCTATCGCCATGCTACTCGGATATCCTAGCCTTAGCCGCTGAGATCATATTAGTGGATTGTCCCTTATTTTTTTGCTAGGGACATCCACACTATGTACTGATAATGTACTTCAGTGTACCGACCCTTATTTTATGCTAGGGTAGGACACAATGTGTTTGTATATTTTGTAAATAAGTTATCTAAGTAAATCCATTTTTTGTTAAAATTACACTGCATTATTGTAATTTACTATGTTTACTGTAATTTTAAGTACTTTACATTACTAACTTTCTTTTATGTCATTGTTTAAAATAAGTTAGCCTTAAGTACTTAGTTTATATGCTGTAATAACTGATTTAACTTATATTATATCCCTCATTTTACAACTGATTTTCATTTGTCCCTTTTCCCATCTTGTCTGTTTCTCTGGTACTCTTTCATAGGCCGACACGAGCTGAGCCCAGAAAAGGATTTTGACGAAGAAAAATCTATTTCTGGGTGATTGGCTCGTGTCGCCCTATGAAACCCACCCTGTATTGTTGCCCCCCCCTGCAGGACAAGATGTCTTAGATTAAGGATGACCGCTAGGGGCGCTGCTGTCCGTGGCGTCCTCTAGTAGTAGTAGTAGCCGGCGCCGCATCGCCCTGTTGGTATCAGCTCTCTCTTGTGGGGATTCTGATTGGAAGGTCTAATTGGTGAATGTCTCGTGGTAGTGTTCCCACTCGCCCCTATTGCCATTACCGACACTTCTTTTTTAAGAGTGAGCGAGTCAGTTTTACTGACATTTTCTTAATTTTGTTTTTCTCTGGTAATAATTTTAGATTAATTTTACCTAGAAAGAATGATATTAAGGATCCTTTCATAGGGCGACACGAGCCAATCACCCAGAAATAGATTTTTCCTTCGTCAAAATCCCTTTATTTACCTAAAAACTTACACATAGCGTAAATATCTAAAGCCTGGGACACAGTGTTACCATA